>NC_133662.1:75133010-75433010 GCF_037893015.1 Macrotis lagotis
AAGAGGAGGAGAAAGGAGAAAGTTCTCAGTGAATAGTCTTAATTTTTTTTTTCCCAGTGAAATATGAGGCAAACTTCTCAACTGAGAAATATGGGAGTAGAAAGAGCTATCTGAGTAAAAGGGATGAAAAGATCTGGAGAAGTCATTGTGGTGAGTGGGATACTGAGTCACTTAGGAAGGTGCTATAGGACTGACTTCCTTGATGCAGAGAGGCCTGGGTAGGGGTAATGGTACACAAATGTGTAATGGACCCAGTTAGCCTGGTTTCATGACTTTTTCCAACTTTGTTCGGCAGTATGAGTAGGAGCAAAGGCGAGAGATGGTGGCAGTTAGGTGGTACAGTAAATAGAGCACTGGCCTTGGAGTAAGGAGGACAGAAGTTTGAATCTGACCTCAGACTCTTGACTCTTACTAGTTGTGAGATCTTGGGCAAGTTACTTAACCCTGATCACCTCTCATCCAGGACCATCTCCAGTCATCCTGATGGTAGGGGCTGAAGTTTGGCAAATTAAGACTAGCATTAAGATAAAAAGAGTAAAAGCTACAAGCAAAGACGACAGTGTAGAATAGAACTGGTTCACTAACAGGTAAAGATACGAAAGGGAGGAGAGTGTAGCCAGCACAGCGATGTCATCCTGGCGAAGAACTAAGGGGTGAAAATTTTGAAGTTATGATTAAGATAAAGAGCAAAATAGTTCAGATAAGAAAATTCTGAATTTTATTAATATGGAAAATAAGCTTTGGCAGGTAACAGCCAAGAACAGTATGGCTATCTCTGTATGTAGCTGAGGCAGGGAGGAGTAGATCATGGGAAGTGAATGAGCTTAAGAACTGGGAAATAAGGGTGTTTGAGAGAATATCCAAGTATGTTGAAATCTTCTGCCTGAGGACAATGATAGGCATCAGAAATATAAAAAAAAAATTCCTGTCATTACAATCTGCTTGGAAAGGTCACATTACATATGCTAAGAATCAACTGAGTGATACAATTCTAAGAGTTCAAAGCAGAGTTGGATCTTTGTTCTTGTTAATAAAATGAGAGGACTGAATTATGATGACCCCCTAAAGTCCCTTTATGTGTTAACTCTCCAGAATTATAGAAGGGAATGATTACCAAGGGCTAAAACGATCAGAGAGCATTCCATGGAGTACATGAGACTTAAAGCTGGGCATTGATAAAAACTGTAGGGTTTCATAAGGTTTCTCTGGATTCAATGACTCAGCATAACCTCAGAAGTAGCCCAAACTCAAGTTAATGAACCAATATTAGAATACCCATCTTGTTCTAGAGTACATGACCAAAATATGATGAGCTGTATTATTGAGTCCTGCAGCCTGTTTAGTTTGAGGTTAGAATATTTTTGCTATCCTCAAAGTATCATACTGTTGAATAATACCTATATAAGAGAAGTAGATCCTACTGATTTAAGGGTCCTGAAAGTACAGACTAAGCTAAATTTTAATTCATTTATATTAAAATCTTCAAAAACAGTAAGTCTACAAATCAATTAATAAATAGCTATTATGCATCAGGTACAAAGACAAAAAAATAGGCCCTTCCCACTGGGAGAAGACAATAGAAGCATAAATATGTAGGAAATTGAACAAAACAAGTGCAAGACAAATGTCAGTAGGGAGGAATTTAAGGGAGTGGGAGAGCAGCTAGGACCAGAAAAGGCCTCATATAAAAGGTAAATTGATGAGTTTTGAAAGAGGGCTTTTAAATATCTCTCAAACCAACCTTTCCAGATTTATTCAGATTAAGTCTGGAAAGGTAGGTTAGGTAAATTAGGAAGGCAATTAAAAGTCACTGGAGATTACTGAGCAGAGAGCTAAATATAGTAGAACCTGAATTTTAGGAAAATCATCCTGACAGCTGTGTGGATAATAGATTAGAGATAGAAAAGATGAGGTAAAGTCACCAATTTAAAGAGATGAGAGTCCAAACTATGGTAGTGTGACTGTCTGAGTAAAGAGAAGGGGGACAAGGTAAGAGACAGTATTAATAAAACCATGAGATGTGGCAAATAAATGCTCATATGGTGTGAGGTAGTGAAAGGCTAAGTATAATGCTAAGATTGTAAACTAAGAGAACCAAAGAGAAATACTAGTATCTTTGATACAAATAGGAAAATTTGGAAAAGATGATTTGGGGAGCAAGATAACGAATCTAATTTCTGACAGAGTTTGTGAGGCCTTTGGGACGTGAATTTGAAATATCTAGTAGACAGGTGGAAATGTTACTGAAATTCAACATAGACTACAGTTGAATATAGATCTGGGAATAAAGAACGTGATGAGTACTATTAGACATGAGAGATATAATGCACTAAAAATATGATAATTTAGCATATACTAAAATGAAACAACAAACTAAAAAAGCTTTTCCTTGAATATACCAACCCAATCATGTGTGTGTCCCCTTTAAAATCTAGATAGAGGTACTATTCTCCTTAAGCTATATTCCTTATGGGCAGGTGAGAATTACAAAGATTTTTATGCCAGAAATTCTTAATATAAAGTATAAAGAATTAACCTCGGTGGTGTAATGGATAAAGCACCAGCCTTGTAGTCAGGAGTACCTGGGTTCAAATCCGGCCTCAGACACTTAATAATCCCCTAGCTGTGTGGCCTTGGGCAAGCCACTTAACCCCACTGCCTTGCAAAAACTAAAAAATAATAATAATAATAATAATAATAATAATAACCTCAGGGGCAGCTAGGTGGTGCAGTGAATAGAGCATGGACCCTGGAGTCAGGAGTACCTGAGTTCAAATTCGGCCTCAGACACTTAATAATCGCCTAGCTGTGTGGCCTTGGGCAAGCCACTTAACCCCATTTGCCTTGCAAAAACCTGAAAAAAGAAAAAACATTATTATTAAACACATACTTCGTTGTAATAGGGCATTTTTAGAATTGCCTCTTGTGGTATAGAATTTCAGTTCATAAATGTTTTCATTGTTCTACTCATTGATTTATTTGTTTCTTTGTTTATCTATTTATTTATTTATTTATTTATTGAGGTTTTTTGCAAGGCAATGGAGTTAAGTGGCTTGCCCAAGGCCACACAGCTAGGGGATTATTAAGTGTCTGAGGCCAAATTTGAACTCAGGTACTCCTGACTCCAGGGCCCGTGCTCTATTCACTTGTGCCACCTAGCTGCCCCTTAATATATGTATTTCAAACAAAATAATGCTGGCAAAGAAATCTGAACAAAATCATAGACCTCCAAACTTTCATTAATGATGACCATAATGAGAGACTCAACAGCAGAGGACTGTCCAGGGCGTGAATTTAGTCTTCTCACATGCAAATATCTAAGTAAATGACTGAGACAGAGTTAAATTGAGCATACAATTCAATCTCCTTAAAACATATGTTGGGGGAGGGTCAGAATGGACATATGAGTGAATCCTGAATCTGTGATTATGTAAGCAACTGACTGAGCTTAGGCATAAGAGTCCCTATGAATGAGCCCATGCACAACAGTGAACAAATGAATGAGCTTGTGAATGTGTATGAGTTCATGACAGACACTGTGCACAGGTCTTATTCCGTGAGTGTGACTGTCCTAAGTCCTCATTGGGTGCCAGTGACGCTCACAGGTCTTCCTCTGTGACTGTCCTATGTCCTCACTGGGCGCCAGTGACCCTCACAGGTCTTCCTCTGTGAGTGTGACTGTCCTACGTCCCCACTGGGCGCCAGTGACCCTCACAGGTCTTCCTCTGTGAGTGTGACTGTCCTACGTCCTCACTGGGCGCCAGTGACCCTCACAGGTCTTCCTCTGTGAGTGTGACTGTCCTACGTCCCCACTGGGCGCCAGTGACCCTCACAGGTCTTCCTCTGTGAGTGTGACTGTCCTGACCTCACTGGGCGCCAGTGAGCCTCACAGGTCTTCCTCTGTGAGTGTGACTGTCCTGACGTCACGGGGTGCCAGTGACCCTCACAGGTCTTCCTCTGTGAGTGTGACTGTCCTACGTCCTCACTGGGCGCCAGTGACCCTCACAGGTCTTCCTCTGTGAGTGTGACTGTCCTACGTCCCCACTGGGCGCCAGTGACCCTCACGGGTCTTCCTCTGTGAGTGTGACTGTCCTACGTCCCCACTGGGCGCCAGTGACCCTCACGGGTCTTCCTCTGTGAGTGTGACTGTCCTGACCTCACCGGGCGCCAGTGACCCTCACAGGTCTTCCTCTGTGAGTGTGACTGTCCTGACGTCACCGGGCGCCAGTGACCCTCACAGGTCTTCCTCTGTGAGTGTGACTGTCCTGACGTCACTGGGCGCCAGTGACCCTCACAGGTCTTCCTCTGTGAGTGTGACTGTCCTGACGTCACGGGGTGCCAGTGACCCTCACAGGTCTTCCTCTGTGAGTGTGACTGTCCTACATCCTCACTGGGCGCCAGTGACCCTCACAGGTCTTCCTCTGTGAGTGTGACTGTCCTGACGTCACGGGGTGCCAGTGACCCTCATGGGTCTTCCTCTGTGAGTGTGACTGTCCTACGTCCTCACTGGGCGCCAGTGACCCTCACAGGTCTTCCTCTGTGAGTGTGACTGTCCTACGTCCCCACTGGGCGCCAGTGACCCTCACGGGTCTTCCTCTGTGAGTGTGACTGTCCTACGTCCCCACTGGGCGCCAGTGACCCTCACAGGTCTTCCTCTGTGAGTGTGACTGTCCTGACCTCACCGGGCGCCAGTGACCCTCACAGGTCTTCCTCTGTGAGTGTGACTGTCCTGACGTCACCGGGCGCCAGTGACCCTCACAGGTCTTCCTCTGTGAGTGTGACTGTCCTGACGTCACTGGGCGCCAGTGACCCTCACAGGTCTTCCTCTGTGAGTGTGACTGTCCTGACGTCACGGGTTGCCAGTGACCCTCACAGGTCTTCCTCTGTGAGTGTGACTGTCCTACGTCCCCACTGGGTGCCAGTGACCCTCACGGGTCTTCCTCTGTGAGTATGACTGTCCTGACGTCACGGGGTGCCAGTGACCCTCACAGGTTTCCTCTGTGAGTGTGACTGTCCTACGTCCTCACTGGGCGCCAGTGACCCTCACAGGTCTTCCTCTGTGAGTGTGACTGTCCTACATCCTCACTGGGCGCCAGTGACCCTCACAGGTCTTCCTCTGTGAGTGTGACTGTCCTGACGTCACTGGGCGCCAGTGACCCTCACAGGTCTTCCTCTGTGAGTGCAACTGTCCTGACCTCACCAGGCGCCAGTGACCCTCACAGGTCTTCCTCTGTGAGTGTGACTGTCCTACGTCCCCACTGGGTGCCAGTGACCCTCACAGGTCTTCCTCTGTGAGTGTGACTGTCCTACGTCCTCACTGGGCGCCAGTGACCCTCACAGGTCTTCCTCTGTGAGTGTGACTGTCCTGACCTCACTGGGCGCCAGTGACCCTCACAGGTCTTCCTCTGTGAGTGTGACTGTCCTGACCTCACTGGGCGCCAGTGAGCCTCACAGGTCTTCCTCTGTGAGTATGACTGTCCTGACCTCACTGGGCGCCAGTGACCCTCACAGGTCTTCCTCTGTGAGTGTGACTGTCCTGATGTCACGGGGTGCCAGTGACCCTCACAGGTCTTCCTCTGTGAGTGTGACTGTCCTGACGTCACGGGGTGCCAGTGACCCTCACAGGTCTTCCTCTGTGAGTGTGACTGTCCTACGTCCTCACTGGGCGCCAGTGACCCTCACAGGTCTTCCTCTGTGAGTGTGACTGTCCTGACCTCACTGGGCGCCAGTGAGCTTCCTCTGTGAGTATGACTGTCCTGACCTCACTGGGCGCCAGTGACGCTCACAGGTCTTCCTCTCCTGACGTCACGGGGTGCCAGTGACCCTCACAGGTCTTCCTCTGTGAGTGTGACTGTCCTGACCTCACTGGGCGCCAGTGACCCTCACAGGTCTTCCTCTGTGAGTGTGACTGTCCTACATCCCCACTGGGCGCCAGTGAGCCTCACAGGTCTTCCTCTGTGAGTGTGACTGTCCTGACGTCACGGGGTGCCAGTGACCCTCACAGGTCTTCCTCTGTGAGTGTGACTGTCCTACGTCCTCACTGGGCGCCAGTGACCCTCACAGTGTGACTGTCCTGACCTCACTGGGCGCCAGTGACCCTCACAGGTCTTCCTCTGTGAGTGTGACTGTCCTGACCTCACTGGGCGCCAGTGAGCCTCACAGGTCTTCCTCTGTGAGTGTGACTGTCCTGACGTCACTGGGCGCCAGTGACCCTCACAGGTCTTCCTCTGTGAGTGTGACTGTCCTGACCTCACTGGGCGCCAGTGACCCTCACAGGTCTTCCTCTGTGAGTGTGACTGTCCTGACCTCACTGGGCGCCAGTGACCCTCACAGGTCTTCCTCTGTGAGTGTGACTGTCCTGACCTCACTGGGCGCCAGTGAGCTTCACAGGTCTTCCTCTGTGAGTGTGACTGTCCTGACCTCACTGGGCGCCAGTGACCCTCACTGGCCTTAGGGCTGTAAGTGGCTCGGCCCATGGGGTGCAGGGTCGGAAAGGTGCTGTTCTTCAGGGAAGTCCAACTTTATTTTTTTAATTTCGAGTCCAGCCCTTCATGATCCCATTTAGGATCTTCTTAGCAAAGATCCTGGAGTGGTGCCATTCCCTTCTCCTACTCACTTAACAGATGAGGAAACTGAGGCAAAGCAGCTCCACACAATCACGGAGAGAACCCTAAGCGCGAGGCAGTGGAGCTTCATGTTTCCGCAGTCACTAAGACGCGGGTTCGGGCCGGGCAGGGTGCGTGCCCCTGGGGCCCTGACTGCCCGCTCTGCCTCGGTTTCCCCATGTGTCAGCGTGGGCACGGCCCGCAGCTGAGGAGGGCGCGGGGCCGGGCCGGGGTCGCCGGCGCCTCGGGGGCTGCGCGCGAGCCTGGCGGGGGGCGGGGGGCGGGGGGGGGCGCGGCCGGGCCTCGGGTACCTTGTTGAGGTGGGGGGTAACGCGTCAGCTCGTAGCCCCGCTTCTGGGTGTAGAGGGTGTGAGCCGGCGCTTCCATGGCTGCTGGGCGGCGGCGTCCGGGAGGCTCCGTGCGCGGGGGCCGGGGGGCGGCGGCGGCGGCGGCGGCGGCGGGGACGCGGGGCCGGGGGCGCGCGCGGCGGCGGCTGCCTCGGCGGCTGCGGCGGCGGAGAGTGGCGGCGGCCGCGCCGCTGGGGGCGGGCCCCGCGGGGGAGGGGCGGGGACTAGGGCAAAGGGCCCGGGAGCCGCGGGCCGAGCCCCCGCCCGCCGCCGCCGCCGCCGCCGCCGCCGCCCGCACGGCCGAGGAAGCGCTGAGTCACGGCGGGTGGGAGCGAGGCCGGGCGGGGGAGGGGAGGCCCGGTCACGGGGCCGCCGCCCGCGGCATCCCCGCGAGCATCCCGGCGCCGCGCCCCGCCCGGCCCCCTCCCCCGCAGAAAGTAAACAGCCTGAGCCCGGCATCGTGGACAAGAAAGCCACGGTCCGTGCCCCTCCCCCTCCGGTGGGACCCCGGCCGGGATCGTGCCACCCCTGAGAGCAGGAAGGGACCCCAGCCCTCCCCCAGGTGCCCGCTGAGCTCTGGGCAATCTAGTCCCTCTGGAAAAGACCTTAGATGCATCCTATCCCCCCCATGCTGAGGAAACAAGGCCAGAGAGACCAAGGGACTGTGCAAAGTCAGTAACCCTTTTTATTATTATCATCATCATCATCATCATCATTTATTTATTTGTTTGTTTTTGTACTTAAAGATTTTATTTTGAGTTTTACAATTTTCCCCCTAATCTGACTTCTCACCCCCACCCCCCATAGAAAGCGATTTGCCAGTCTTTATATCATTTCCATGGTATACATTGATCCAAATTGAGTGTGATGAGAGATAAATCATATCCTTAAGGAAGAAACATAAAGTATAAGAGATAGCAAGATCAGACAATAAGATATCAGGTTTTTTCCCCAAAATTTAAGGTAATAGTCCTTGGTCTTTGTTCAAAGTCCATAGTTTGGTATTCTCCATTGCCCCAAATTGTCCCCATTGTTGCACTGATGCAATGAACCAGTCCATCCATGTTGTTCATCATGAGCCCCCATGTTGAAAAGTCATACATCTAATCATTATCCCGAACAAGGATTTGAATCCAATTCCTCTAACTGCCAATTTAAGGGATTTTTTTCCCCCATCCTCCGGGAATAAGTAGCAGAGTCTGCATTCAAACCCAGTTCTCCGGCTTGACGGTTCACTGCATCCTACTTAGTGCTCGGTCCCCAGAAGCCATCCAAATGTTGGGTAGAGAAATTCTTAATGGAAATGTACTAAGTCTGGTCATAAGCCAAAATGGAAGAAAACAGTCAGAAAAGAAATCTTGAAGAGTGAGAAGTTGGGCCTAAAAGTAAAAGAGATGAATTATAAGATGAAAGGTAATTAAGGACAGAGAGAGAGAGAGAGAGAGAGAGAGAGAAGGTTTATGAAAAATCAGACCCTTTAAAAAAAGGTACGGTGTAGCTTATAAAAAAAGACAGAAGCACAGGAACTCAACTTCAAAGTAATTTTCTTTTCAGTTTCCTATCATTTCCCTACCAGGGATCTCCGGCATTCTTTCAAGTCTTGAGGACTCAAAGCCATCTTGGAGGCCAGTCCATCTTTTGGCAGAACAAGGTGGGAGCTAAACCTAGGTCAAGATGTTGCAGACTGTTCCTGTGTGAGTATAGCACAATTCTTCAAATACAATAAGAACATAATAAATGCATGTTAAATTACATGGGACTATACCAGTTTTAGGAACACCAGGCCATCTTTGAATTCAGAATTCAGTTTCAAAAAGAGTTCATGTATAGTTGCTTCAATATTCCAACAAAGAGTAGGCAATAGATGAACTGTGAGGCAAGATTATATATAATTTTAAAAGGGAACAGCTCACTGTTGGAGCCAGATACCGAAGGTATACAGAATAGCTTTTGAGTCAGAGGACCTAGCTTTGATTCCTCTGCTCTATATTTTAGTATCTTTGTAGGGAATGGGAACCTTTGATTTCATTAGTATAGGGAAATACTGATGAAAAAAAACTCCTCTGCCACTGAAAAGTTACACTTGGAGTTAGCCTGGAACATTTCATGGTTAAGGGACTTGCAAGGCAAGCCAGTATTTGTCAGAGACAGTACTCAAACCTGGATTTTCTTGACTTTGAGGTTGGTTCCCTTTCATCATTTTTCCTGCTTTACCTTGAGCAAACCACTTAGTCTTTTGGGACTTTAATTTCCTTATAAATAAAATTCAGGGATTAGAACAGCTCATTTTAAAGTTCCCACTGAGTCTAAATGCTTATGATTCTATGACCTGTCCCAAGGATTAAGCAAACTGAATTTCAGCAACTCACTTAACCTGTCATACCAGAGTTTTGCAGAGGACTTTTCAGTTGCTTGATGTTTTCTCACCTATAAAATCAGAGTTTTATAAAATGTATGGCCTCTAAGACACATTTCATATCTAAAATTGTGATACACTTTTTCTTTCTTTTGATTTGAGATTTCTGGAAGTAAAATTTCACAGAAACCTCCCTATTCTTTATACTTAGTATTGAATGTGTTTTTTGTCCATTTTTTTAGGTTGGTTTTTTTTTTACAAGGCAATGAGGTTAAGTGGTTTGCCCAAGGCCACACAGCTAGGTAATTATTAAGTGTCTGAGGCCAGATTTGAACCCAAGTACTCCTGATTACAGGGCCGGTACTCTATCCACTGGCCACCTAGCTGCCCCTGTCCTTCATTCTAGAAGACCTTAACATCAGTTGATGCCATGACAAGTCCATGAATTGGCTTTGAGTGAGGGCGAGCTGTGCTAAGTTACCAACCTCACTTTCTCCTCCAGAGCCATCTGGGTCCAGTAGCTAGATATGGATCAGGACAACTGGAGATGGTTAACCCTGGATATGAAGCCATCAGGATTAATCTATTTTATCTATCAGAGATAGTTTGGTGAAGTAGATAGTGTTGACCTCCGACCTCTATTCAAGTTTCTGATAGATTACCTTTGTGACCCTGTGCAATTCAATTCAGTAAACATTTATTAAGGACCTATTATGTCTGTGTCACTATGCTAAGCAAGCCCTGGGGACACAGAAAGAGGCATAAGATAGTCCCTGCCATCAAGAAATTTAGAACTTAATGGCAGGAGACAACATGCAAGCAAATATATACAAAACAAGCTATATCCTGGATAAATATGAAATAAAAGAGGGGAAAGCACTGGAATTAAGAGGAGTTAGAGATAGTTGCCTGTAGAGAAGGTAGGATTTTTATAAAGCAAGAAAGTCATTTAACTTCTCATTGCTGTAGGTCTAGGACAAAGATGTCAAAAAGGAAGTCAGGTGCCATAAGCGACCCACAACACTCCCAAAAGGGGCTTAAACCTGATTAAAGTATAACTGAGAAAATACATGATAAAATATGTATTTTTATGTAAATATAAAATACATAATATAGACAACTAGATAGCTCAATAGAGCCCTGGACCTGGAATCAAGAAGACCTGAGTTCAAATTCAAATTCAGACATTTATTAGTAATGTGTTAGTTATATGATCCTGGGCAACTCACTTAACCTCTGGTTGCCTTAATTTACTGGAAAAGTAAATAGCAAACCACTCCAGTATCTTTACCAATAAAACTCTATTGGCAATATTGATATGCTATGGTCCACAGGATTGCAAAGAGTTGGATATGGCTAAACAACAACAACAACATAATATATAAAACAATGTTATTTTGTGGTTTTCTAATTCAGTTTTTGAGTGACAGGGATCTTTATATATATAGTCTGGTGGCCCACATTTCAGTTGACAGTATTGGTCTAGTCAATTCCTTTTCCCTCAGATTTACAGCAAGTGCAAATCTGTATTGGTGGAATTTTCCTGAGCTTCCTATTCTGATGAACTCACAGATCTAGTCCCTATCATGTTATGTCCAGATATACCATAGTATTTGCTACATTGTCCATGAATGTACAAATTATAATATAGTCAAGAAAAATCTCAAAGTAATTGAACAGAATTTTACATTCTTTACATTTCTTTCTTATTACCCTGTTTCCCTTTAAGTCAGAGAGAAGTCTCCAGAGCAAGGTAGCATAGAAAGACCTGGGCTATATTCCTAGTTTTCTCATTAGTATCTTTATGACCAAAAAACCAAGTGAAGAGATTATGTCCAAAAGGAGGTGATATTCAAATTCTTAGATGTGGTAGAGAAATCAAGAAGAATGAGTACTTTTTTAGTTTACTTTTTTTATTGGATTTTAAGTTCTGAATGAACTCCCTCCTTCCCCACCTTACTCTAGAGAAGGTCAACAATGCACACATATTTAAATATATGTAATCCTACACTATGCATACTTCTATTTATCACTTCCTTCTTTGGAGGTAGATTTCTTCATAAATCCTTTATATTTGATCCGAATATTTATAATACTCAGGATAACCTGGGTTCATTCACAGTTGTTCTATAAACAATATTGCTGTTGCTGTATATAATGTTCTCCTCTTGGTTCTGTTTATTTGACTCTATTTCATGCCAAGACTTTCCATGTCTTTTTTCCTTAAAATCAACCAGCTCATCACTTCTTATAACACAGTATTCTATCACAATCATATACTACAACTTATTCAACCATTCCCCAATTTATGGACATCCCCTCAATTTCTTTGTCACCATAAAGAAAGCTGCTATGAATATTTCAGAACATATAGGTTCTTTCCTTTTCTCCCTGATCACCTTGGAAAACAGACTTAGAAGTTTGCTAAATCAAAGGGTTTTCAGTTTTATAACTCTTTGAGTATAATTCCAGATTGTTCTCCAAAGTGGTTGAATGAGTTCACAATTCTACCAACAGTGTATTAGTGTTCTAAATTTTCCACATCCTTCCAACATTTGTCATTTTCCACTTTGATTATTTTAGCCAATCTGTCAGATTTTTAAAATTTGCATTTCTCTAATCAATAATGATTTAGAGCATTTTTTTCTTAGGATTACATATAGTTTTGATTTCTTCATGGAAAAATTGCCTGTTCATATCTTTTGACAATCAGTTGGGGGAATGACTCACAGTCTTATAAATTTGATACAATTCTCTTTGCATCAAAGAAATGAGTCCTTTTTCTGTGAAACCTGTCTATAAAGATTTTTCCCCTAATTTTCTTATTTCCTTCTAATTTTGGCTACACTGATTTTATTTGTACAAAACCTTTTTTTAATATAATGAAATCAGAATTATCTATTTCACATCTCAAACTGTTCTCTATCATTTATTCATAAATTCTCCTCCTATCTATAAACCTGATAGGTAATGTGTTCTTATGGTTTTCTTGTAATGGTTCCCTTTATTTCTAGTTCTTGTATCCATTTTGATCTTATCTTGTTAAAATACTGGTCTACACCAAATTTCTGCCAGACTATTTTCCATTTTTCCCCAACAATGTTTTATCAAATAGTGAATTCTTATTCCCAATTTAATCTTTGCTTTTCAAACACAAATTTATTTAATCAGTTAGTATTGCATGTCAACTCTGTTCCACTGGTCCACCATTTGATTTCTTAGTGAGTACTAGATAGTTTTGATAATTATTACCTTAAAATATAGTTTGAGATCTAGTACCACTAAACCTCCTTCATTTATATTTTTTTTATTATTTAAGAAGGATGAATATTGAAAGATCATGAGTTTGTCAATTAAGAAGTTACTGGGAACCACTGAGAGAACAGTTTGGTATAACACAGTAGTAGAGATTGAACACCAATCCCAAGAAAAACCAGGAGTGCTGCTTATAGACATCAAGCCTTCTTGTACTTAAGGCCCCCTTAGTACTTGAGTAAATGAAACCCCACCTGGTACTAGATTTAGGTTACTAAGTTAGTAGAAGAATACTAGGTTAATAATAGGGTGAAATATAAATACTACGTTTTTCCTTATGTTTTTGGCTTTACTTAATAAAAATGTAAGAATTCCAATTATGGCTTTATATCACATTTCAATCTGTAACAAATAGTATTATAACACATGTTAACAAAAGCTGGTTGAAGTCCTTATGGCTCTGCAAGACCACTGGCTGACTGTTAAGGTCATTAGTATGTCATCTCAGATCAGTGAAATTGCTGTGGAAATTTGCCATGGTGAGTCACTGGACTCATTCCTGTTAAGTTTAGGAGATTTGTGTGGCTGACAACCTGTCAGTTTTCTATTGTTCTTAACTTAATTTTCTTCTGGGAAAATATCAAGCCCTTTCTTTTTAATTCAGAATTTATTCAACAGTATATGCTTTCATCCTTAGTTTTGAATAGTTCAAACCATATATTAATATTGTTTCATATATATTATGCTATTAGTCAGTTGTGTCCAATTCTTTGTGAGCCTGCAGAATATAGCATACCAATCCTACCCAAGGTGGTTTTCTTGGCAAATATACTGGAGTGGCTTGCTATTTCCTTTTCCTATTGATTAAGGCAAACAGAGGTTAAGTGAGTTGCTCAGGGTCACATAACTAATCATAGTAATATATGATCATGAACAGTTATGAACATCCCTTCCTTCATCCTTATCATTCTTTTATTCAATTTTTACTTTTAAAAATACAGAGTAATATGAGTATGAGACTTTGCTTTTTTTTGTTTTTCTAGTTGAAATGCTTCATAGAAACTTAAAAAAAAAGGGCATTACTTAACTGATATTCTATCAATAATTTTCTCAGGTGTTTTAGTAGGCTAAAAAGTAGGGAAAGTGGCATCAAAGAGATACGTAATGGCTTTTTTTTATGCTGTGTCCTTGCCAGAGTGAAATTCTATTAAAGACAACAAGAATTCTTTTCATCTGAAAAAATATAGGAAGGGTAGAAAAGGGAGTGGAGTAGTGATCATTACCGTAGCATCAGGACTCTAGTTTATAAAGCTGGTTTTAGCATTAACACCGACTTTATAGAGTATCTCTGTTTTTAAAAGTAAAAATTGAATAAAAGAATGACATTTAGAAAGCTACAGAAACTCACTGTGCCATACTTTGTAAAAGAGTAATAATATTAATACATACCTACATGCTAGTTATTAACAGAGGACAGTATTTCTAAAGTACTTTATTAATCTCATTTGAACTTCATAAAACCTTGGTATTACTAGTCTTTATTGATTAATATTCTTTGTTTTGCAAATGAGGAAATTGAAATTTAAAGTAAGTGACTTGCATGTGGTAGGCAGGTAAAGATAATAAGTGTAAGAAGTGGAATTCTAACCCAAGTCTCTTAATTATTAATGCCAACACTCTTTCCACTATCCTTGCTTTAAGGACACAGGTAATAAATATAAAAGTACTTTGGAAACAATATAGTGCTAAACAAATGTAAGACATTTTTTATTCATGCCAGATGTATGATTGTTAGTATTAGGGGAAAAATCTAAACATTAAATTTTCTCCTTACGTTTCTAATTTTGTTTTTGGCTCCACCTTATATAAATATGACTCACAATAACAAGGCATCTGATATAAGGACCTCACCTTACCAAAATAAAACAAGGATATTTATTTTATTCTGATTTCCTTTTATAGTGTCTGCTTTTAAATCGTATTCCATGAATCCTCTTCCAATCTTTCTTTGTACTACACAAAATGGTGTTTTATAGAAAGCCTATTATAGCAATCCTAAAGATGTTTAATAATATAATTCCTCATGATCAAGCACCACCTTTCATTGAAGAAACTTATAATTTTCTATCTACAATTGAAACCCCATACTTACTAGACTTATTCTTATAAATTAGCTGAAGTACATAATAATTAAAATGAATTTGTCCTAGAAAAAATGTTGAGCAAGAGTAGACCTGAAAGCACCAACATGTATTGCTATTTAATAGAATCAGATTATACCATTTCTTTGTATAACATAGATATGAATATTTTGCAGGTCCAATCATGTTCCCTGAATCATAACTACAAGTGGTAAGAGCCTAAATAATATAAAATATAAAATTTTTGCTTTCATACCATTAGCCTATAAAGTCGGTGTTAATGCTAAAACCAGCTTTATAAACTAGAGTCCTGATGCTACGGTAATGATCACTACTCCACTCCCTTTCTACCCTTCCTATATTTTTTCAGGTGAAAAGAATTCTTGTTGTCTTTAATAGAATTTTACTCTGGCAAGGACACAGCATAAAAAAAAGCTATTACGTATCTCTTTGATGCCACTTTCCTTACTTTTTAGCCTACTAAAACACCTGAGAAAATTATTGATAGAATATCAATTAAGTAACATCCTTTTTTTAAAAGATCCTATGAAGCATTTCAACTAGAAAGACAAAAAGAAAGCAAAGCTCCAGAAATCATCCCTTTTGTTTCAGTTTCTCTTATAAGAGACTTCAATTTTACAGTTACTATGGATAATCCTCTCTGATGTTCCCTTCTGGCGCTGCTTCATGTCAGAGAGGTAACTAACCTTAGATTCTCAAGAGCTAATGGAGTGGCAACTTTGGCAGGGAGTGTGGGCTATGGTACAAATCCACTTGTTTCTGAAGACCAGCCTACTTCCATCTGAAGGGGTTGGTTTATCAAGGGGTGAATGTTTTTGTTCGCAAAAACTTAGATAGGTTGTCTGTTAAAACAGAGAGAGATTGGAATCTCTGTAGGTGGAGGGAGTGCCTCGCATTAATGAAACCATGGTTCCTTGAAGTGTGAAAATAAGTACTTGTAAAAAAGGCTTCTGATGTTAACAATGAATATGACTCCAAAGCTAGCTTTGAAGACTTGAACTTGTAGCTGTTTGCTGTGAAAAGCAAAATGCTCTTTTCAAATTCACGCCTAATTTTCCATTCTCAAATGAAAATAAATGCAGCATACAATGAGCTTTTACCACACAATATACTTGATTTTAAGAGATATGTAATGAATGGGTAGTGTTTTATATACAGTGGAGTACTTTGAATAGTTCATATATGATTTTTTATTTACTTAAAGATGATTGCATAAGAGAAATATGACTAGATACAGTATTTTGTATTGTAGATAAGTGATTCCTGGATAAAATACAACTTTATTTTTTTAATTGCCAGCAGCATGAAATGACCTTTTTGCATGATATGACTGTTTTTGAAAAAAATAGAAAGTATTCTGATATCACAGGATTTCTTACAGGCTTAGTTTATTAATCAAATGAGATAATTTTTATAACGTGCTTATTACAGTGCCAGGGCAGCTAGTCCTGAAGTCAGGAGGATTGGAGTTCAAATTTAGCCTCAGATACTTGCTATGTGACCTTGAACAAGTCACTTAATTCTGACTGCTTCCAGCCATCCTGATCCATATCTGGCCACTGGACCCAGATAACTCTGGAGGAGAAAGTGAGGTTAGTGACTTAACCTAGCCCCCCCTCACTCAAATCCAATTCTTTGCTTGTCATGGTATTACCTCCCTGATGTCGTGATCATCTTCAAAAATGAAGGACAAAAACATCATCATCATCATCATCATCATCATCATCATCATCATTATCACTGTGCCTTTAAGTTAATAAATACTATTCTTGGGGCATCTAAATGGTGCAGTGGATAGAGCACCTGCCCTGGAGTCAGGAGGATCTGAGATCAACTCCAGTCTCAGACACTTAATAATGACTTTGGGCAAGTCACTTAACCTTGCAAAAACCAAACCAAAAAATGCTGATTCTTTTACCCCTTATTTTATCATTTCAGCACTCATTATATACTTCAACCACATAATTTTATCAGTCTATCTCAGTGTACCTGAGTCTTTGTTTTAAATGTAATTCTCTACTAAAATAGTCAAATATTCAAATACTAGATTAGGTCATCAGAAATTACAGATGTTACCAGTATGTGTATGTGTGTGTGTGTTTATAAATGATTATATATGTGGTTACTTATATACTACTCTGAACTCAGTTTCTTGATTCTTTTTTGTTTTTGTTTTTGTGGGGCAATGGAGTTGTCACTTGCCTATGGTCATATAGTAGTAAGTATCCATTTAGCTGCCCCCAGTTTCTTGGTGCTATAAAAAAATTAGCAACCATATTTATAATGCTTTTTTCTCCTTCTTCCAGATACCAAATTATTTAGTTGCTGAGGTAAATTTGGTTAAAATTTGCCCAAGTGACAGAAATACAAAATATATGAGGTAACACAACATATGTGTACCAGAATTTGTGTTTACAGTTGTATGTATACTTCAGAATAATCTTCCAGCTCTAGTCTTGTGTCAACAGTGCCATCCTTATCCAGGTCAATTTTGGAATTCTTCTTTTAGAATGGTCAGTTTGAAATACAAATATTCTATTATATTTCCAATTATATTATAGTTATTTCTTTAAAACAACAACCACCACAGAAAATTGAGGTGGCCCAGAATGCCTTTTGACTATTTGCAAACCTCAGGTCCATCCTCAAAGAAGGAGGATTTGGCATCATAGAAGAGAATAGATCCAAAGGATTTATTTTAGACTTTAATAGCAATTCTAAAAGAAGAAATCCCCCAAATATTTTAAGTTATAGCATTTATATAAATTTTGGATGTCATGGACAGATTATTCTTAATTATCAACCTACTAGTAATGAACCTCTTTATTCATAACTAGGCTGCTTCTCAGAAAGCAGATATACTATATCACTAGAACTATATCTCCAGGTCACATCCATGTAAAGTATCAGAGTAGGACATTATAGAGGATAAATTCTGAGATGTTTATTAAATCACATCAGTATTTGTTGATGTGTCACATCAGTGACTTTTCAGTCATTTCTAACTCTTCATGACCCCATTTGGGGATTTCTTGGCAAAGAGATTGGAATGGTTTATCTTTTCCTTCTCCAGCTCATTTTACAGATTAGGAAACTGAATTGGATTAAGTGACTTGCCCAGAATCACACAGCTACTAAGAGTCTGATGTCAAAATCAAATTCAGGTCTTCTGAGTCCAGGTCTGATACCCTATCCATTGTGCCACCTATCTGCCCCCCACACATGTATATAGTCATACCAAATTTTAACTTTTAAAAAGAAAAACTTTTGTAATCCGTTGTAACCAAACTAAAGTATTATAATAATACTACTTTTACTTAGCCCAGCACATAATAGATTCATTACATATATTTATTTATCCATTAGTTTTAATCCATTTTATACTTGGTTCTGAGATTTGTAATTGAACAGTTTGACAAATGCTAAAATATGTCATTACCAGCTGATTTACTTCAAAGTGTTATTCATTACAATTATTTTGTTTCTATTTTCTATTTTCTAATAATTGTTTGAATTTTTTCTTTCAGTTGTCTATTTAAGATGCCCAAGATTACTTTTATTAAATATTAATAATCAGAATCTTCTTAAAAACATAAAATACTTGAAAATAGACTTGACCTAATCCTAACTTTAGCCAACATGAATCATTAGTATGGTTCAGTCAGAGACCAATAGCTTGTAGCCTGTGTAATGAGACTGGCTCACTATACATTGCCTGTGGCATCAGTTCTAGGTCAGACAATCTGAGGCAGTCATAAATATGGAGGGGAACTTGAAGTTGCCTGCTTAACTACATAAAGTAACCTTTTCCTTTTTTAGTGGGACCATACTACTTGAGACTTAAAACAAGAAAACTAATTTCCATTGAAAACATTCCTAATAGCATATAATTGAATTCTGTTTAGTCTAATCTTGGTAATAAATATATTTTAATCTATTCTAATCCATTGAAAATTGGTACCCCCATATGACATGTTCATGGCAATAACTATAGTATTATCCTAACCATTATATCTAATTCCCCAACATTCTTGAGTAGAATGGCTTCATATAATAATAATTGGAAACATATAAAGGGTTCTTTATTGCAGCCATCATTGAACACCATTAAAACTATGTAATAGCTGAGTAGACTTTTATTAGTAAGATGTATTAAACATAGTTTTTTTTAATTTAACTAAGAATTGGGTTGGATAAAACAATTTATAATAATCTCTTAAACTTATTGATTTCCTTCTTTTTATTACAAATGTAATTTCCATTGACAATCTGTCATCACTTCATCACCACACTACAACTTTGACTATAAATACTTCATACTAATAGACAATGAAGCCATTCATGCAATGCAGCCCTGATAATATTCAGATAGAGACAGAAAGAGAAAATTAGTAAAGTTATACAGAAGATTCATTCATGTTTGATAAAGAAAGCTTTAAGTATGTGGCCATACTCTGTCAGACACCTGTGCAGGTCCACCTGCCAATTCCAAAAACACTGTCAGAACATGTATGTATGTATATATATATATATATATATATATATATATATATATATATATATATATGTGTGTGTGTATATATATATATATATATGTGTGTGTGTGTGTGTGTGTGTGTGTGTGTGTGTGTGTGTTCAGAAATCACTTAAGTAAGAACCAGAACTTCAGAAATAAATTTAAAATAGAATGTCATTATTAGGATATCTTCCTGAATTCAGATTTTAATATTCCACCTTAATATTTATGATTACATGTTGGTTGATAAAGGCTTCAATTTCAAAATGATGGCTTGAGTAAATGAATACTTTTCAACCAGATTTTTCTTCAAAACCTTAAAAATCCTCTCAAACCTTAAATTTTCCTTACTCTTAAAATTAAAATGTTTATACTAAAAATTGTTTGCTATAAGCTTTAAGCATACATAATTCAAAAGTTTATGTAATGTGATAAAGTAATGTGATAAAGAAGAAATTAATTGCAAAAATTAACCCCAATTGGTTGATATTTTTAAATGAGACACTTAATTGACAGAATATTCTTTGAAGTATCAATCCACTTCTTAGAAAAAAATTCCTTTACTACCAGCCTATGAAATATATCTAGTGTCCCATTACCTGCAGGATGGTAGGTACCTACAAAAAGGTTGGTAGAAACCAAATTCTAAACTATCATTAGGCCTTATATCTGTGATATCACCAAAAACTTTTCCAAAGTGGGATCTGAGCCTGTTCTAAATTTTTAGTGTCAGACCTCCAGACTATTAGTACTTCTGGAGGGGAGAGAGATAGAGACAGAAAGAGAAAATTAGTGAAGTTATACAGAAGATTCATTCATGTTTAATAAAGAAAGCTTTAAGAATTTACATTGGTCAGAAATAAAAAAATTTGAAGAGAGACTTAGTTTGCCAGCAAAGGAAGGTTGCAACAGAGCCAAACCACTGTCCCTGAAGAAATGTTTGCATTTTTTCATGAACAAACTTTGGGTTGGTAAGGGAGCTTTATGAACATAGCAGAAAGATTGTTCATTTACTTAAGATAATTTAAGTATGTAGTTTTTGGATATTTATAATAATCTATTTTACTACTTATGTTTTGAATTTTTTTTTTATTCTGTGTTCTTCAATTTGTTATTCTCCTTAATAATCTTTGAAAAAAGAAAAGGAAACTACGGGTCTCTCCATGTAGAACTATCTCTCTTCAGATTTTTAATACTCTAATTTAGGTAAGTTTTTTATTAGAGATGGAAAAATATGAGTTTAAGGAAATATCCCAAGCTAATAAGGTCACTACTGTATTTGTAATCCCAACTACAAGTCAAATTATATTGAACTTTTTTCTTTTTACCACTTGGGAATGAGTATGCAGTTTCATTTGGAAAGAATACAAGAAATTTCTAAGGCCATTTGTTCAGTAATATGTCTTCAGTGCAATGGAGAAGAAGCAGCTTCTTTGATGATGATAGATAGTAGTGATTAGGGTTCACCAAGTTTTTCAAGTGTGATGGGAGACTTTTCTCCTTTCAACAGTATAGAAGTCCCTATGTATGAGATTTGTTTTTACTGTTAGCTTCTTTCAAATGTCCAAGGATCTGGAGACCCAAGTTTCCCTTTTATACCAGGCTTGACCATCTTGCTTCAGGTTCCATTAGTTAAAAAAAAGAGATCTTATTGCTTGAGAGGGTAGGGCAGTAAAAACAAGGAATAGAAAATATCTTCTAAACAAAAAAGGAATATCAGAATCTTCTCCAGGTCGAACATGACCTGAATATAGATTAGATTAGATATAACACTAATATTTTAATAGGGTAAATAAGATTATGTATAAAAAAGGTCTTTGACATTAAATTTAGGAATCATCTAATTTAGCAAGAAATTAAATCATTTTAAGTTTTATATACAAGCTTTTATACATGTTCATATATCATATACATTATATTATATATTTTTGATATATATTTTATATATATATATATCATACAGCCATATTGAGGTAAGTTATTCAAGTTTAACTATTACACAGCTTGATACAAATCTCAATCCAGATATATTATATTTCAGTTTTTATACATTATTTATATTTCTTTTTCCATTCTTGCCATTTTCAAAATATGGAATCCTATCTTCTGTTTGTTGACTGAAGATGCAAAATAGGAATGAAACTAATGGAGTATTTATCTGAATTGTTATTACTTATCAACTTATATGTATTATTTATTAATAATAAAAGTAGATTTTCATATTGAAGAACTACATGTGGAAAAAAAGACAAAAAGATCAAGTCAAATTTTAAGTTAAATATGTTGTTCAACTGGTTCCTGAACAAGAAGACAGCAATATGGGTGAAAGAGCATTTAAATCAATTCATTTTTCTCTTCTAGAACTGTAAAACTCTACTCTCTGCTCCACACAATCCCAACCATCATCATCATCTTGAAAAAAATATGATACTGTTACAATTTATCCCAAAATAGTAATGTTGAACTCTATGTAATGATTCCTGCAATGATTTCCATATTCCTTTCTTCCATCAGTTATGTCTTAGAGATCATTTTTAAAATCCCAATTTTATTTATTAAAATATTGAGAATCTATAATATTTTCATTACAGCAGAAGGAAAAAATAACAAGCTCTCAAATTTTAAACAGTTTAGAACTGTCAAATCAGTACAAGCAAATTAATAGGTACTTCAGATCTCTTTTGCACCAATAATGGTTAGAGAATTTGTAAATTTATTCATAAAATTAATGTTAAATGATTGGCATTACTATGCAATAAATTCTTTACTTCCATTTAGGAAAGTCATTTTGAATCTTGAGTGAAAATATTGAAGCAAAAATTAATTATTTTGAAACTTGATTAATTTATCCCACTTAAAGTGAAATTGTTATGTAGTTTGGCATTTGTATGTTTACAAGAAGGAGCTTTTTGAAGAAGAAAGTAGGTCACTAGAGATTCAAGAAACCAGACAGTTACAAGAATGTAAATGAAGCAATTGAGATGTTGGCAAGAATCATTGCACCACAAAAACTGCTTCGGATACCTGAACTAGTATGTTATTGACATACTTTCAAAAGGTCATTTAAATGGAAATTAATTTTTAACATCAATATAGGTGGGCAATATGCTGGTTGATCTTGATTACCACCTAAGCTATATGTGAAATCCTGCATGTAGCCTCAGAGTTTTTCAGTCTAACCATTCTTAATAAGTATATCTATCCTCATGGATTCTGTCTTAATAAAGTATGATTTGTTGCTAAATCCTGAATTTTTTTTAAATGCTCTTCTTGGTCTCCTTCTAAGATAGAATATTTTAAAATCACATATTATAAAATAATTTCAAGAAAATTAAAACAAATTAATTTGTTTTTCCACTAATACTTCTTTCCAAACCTGTTTATAGCCAAATGAAGGGCAGCTAGCTAGCTAGCTGGTGTAGTGGATAGAGCACAGGCCTTGGAATCAGTAGGAAGGGAGTTTGAATTCAGCCTCTGACAGTTACTAGCTGTGTGACCTTGGGAATGTAAGTTAATCCTGATTGCCTTGCATACAGGCCATCTCCAGTCATCCTGAATCATATTTGGCTTCTGGACCAAAATGGCTCTAGAAAGTGAGACTGGTGATTTAGCACAGCATCTCCTCACTCAAATCCAATTCATGTGCTTGTCATGGCGTCACCTCCCTGATGTCATGGTCTTGTTTGAAAATGAAGGACGGGGTGGCTAGGTGGCATAGTGGATAAGGCACCGCCCCTGGAGTCAGGAATACCTGGGTTCAAATCCAGTCTCAGACACTTAATAATTACCTAGCTGTGTGGCCTTGGGCAAGCCACTTAACCCCATTTGCCTTGCAAAAACCTTTAAAAAAAGAAAATGAAGGACAAACATCATAACCAAATGATCATTTTGATATGAGATGAAGGAAAAAAGGACCCATCAAATAACTCTTTTAAAAAATATTCCAGGGGTGGCTAGGTGGCGCAGTGGATAGAACACCAGCCCTGGAGTCAGGAGTACCTGAGTTCAAATCCAGCCTCAGATACCTATTAATAGCTAGCTGTGTGGCCTTTTCATACAAAAACCTAAAAAAAATATTTCAATAATGAATTTATTTTCATCATTGTATATACCATATATATCCTGAATTTTATCGATGGAAAAATGGAGACAGGAATATCTAGGAAGGTTCTTAAATTGTTTTAGAGTCAGAACTCTAATCAGCCTCCTTCCTTTTCATAAATTCTTTCCTTTTCTTTCCCCAGAGGCATTAGGCTAAAAAAACACAAACATTGGTTTTTCCCAAAGTAAGAAAACAAAAGGCAATAGAAGTAGCCACATATATTAAATTAGTTTTACATCCTGGGCATTTGGACCAGTGTCCATTTTTATGGCAAAGTTAAAGAATATTCCTATGATTATGGAGCAAACCAGTAGTCAAGATCAAATTCTTAATTAATTCTTCATAAATGTATTAGTATTTGCTTGTTCATTGAGTCACATGTCATTTTTTAGGAAAATCATTTAGGAAAATAGAGCTGGAAGAAACTTGAGAGATAATAGTTCTTTGTTTTATTAATTATTTTTCTGTTTCTATATGCACAAACACATATATACATATATATATGTATATGTAAAATGTGTGTTAGATTAAAGATAGAGTAGATTTGTCACCAAAATAAAACATTTTGCATTATCTGAATCTCTGGCAGTAAAAAGATATTCTACTCTGAGAAAGGTAATTATTACAGTATTTCTTGACCTCTTACAGAGAGTCCCACAGAATTATCAACATGCACCTAAAGCCTAATATGTGGAGAATTATTAACTTTTAGTTGAATGAATGGATTATAACTTCATTTTCCTGAAATGGAATCAGGGGCAGACCCTAGCATAAATATAGGAGCAGTAGTATGTTGTTGGCATTTCTCTTAGAACTAGATCAATAGATGCAGTGAGGAGGACCACTAGAATAGGCAGATGCAATGGAATAGGAATCCTGTTGGAATGATACAATGTTGTCTCAATGGTCTGAGATCCTCATCTTCTTTCTATCTGTGTCCATGTCTTTACTGATATATCTCCCATCCCAGAAAGACATACTGGAGGTTTGTCCAATGTATCTGAAGATATGTATGTGAAGATGCTTGTAGAGGTCTTAACACTGGGAACACTAATAAGGAATCAGTTGGCATTTTGTAATGCAGGTTCAGCTATTAAAGAACCTAAGACTCTTTCCCTTCCCTCAAGGCATACTTTCTCTTTATTTACTTTTTTTAAGAAAGATTTTATTTGGGGCAGCTAGGTGGCGCAGTGGATAGAGCACCAGCACTGGAGTCAGGAGTACCTGAGTTCAAATCTGGTCTCAGACACTTAATAATTACCTAGCTGTGTGGCCTTGGGCAAGCCACTTAACCCCATTGCCTTGCAAAAAACTAAAAAAAAAAAAAAAAAAAAAGACTATTTATTTTTGAGTTTTACAATTTTCCCCCTAACCTTGCTTCCCTCCCCCCCACCCCCCACAGAAGGCAGTCTGTTAGTCTTTACATTGTTTCCATGGTATACATTGATCTAAGTTGAATGTGATGAGAGAGAAATTATATCCTGAAGGAAGAAAAGTAAAGTGTAAGAGATACCAAACTTACAAAATAATGGTTTTTTTCCCTAGATTGAAGGTAGTCTTTGGTCTTTGTTCAAACTCCACAATTCTTTCTCTGGATACAGATGGTATTTCCTGTCTCAGCCCAAAATTGTCCCTGATTGTTTCACTAATGGAATGAGCAATCCGTCAAGGCTGATCATCACCCCCATGTTGTTGTTAGGGTGTACAATGTTTCTCTGGCTCTGCTCATCTCGCTCAGCATCAGTTCATGCAAATCCTTCCATGCTTCCCTGAATTTACATCCCTCCTGGTTTCCAATAGAACAATAGTCTTCCAAGACATACATATATCACAGTTTGTTAAGCCATTCCCCAATTCAAGGACATTCACTTAATTTCCAATTCTTTGCCACCACAAACAGGGCTGCTGTGAATATTTTTGTACAAGTTATTTTCTTACCCTTTTTCATAATCTCTTCAGGGTATAGACCAGTAGTAGTATTGCTGGATCAAAGGGTATACACATTTATGTTGCCCTTTTAGTGTAATTCCAAATTGCTCTCCAGAAAGGTTGAATGAGTTCACAGCTCCACCAACAATGTATTAGTGCCCCAGATTTCCCTCATCCAAGGCATACTTTCAGTAGAGTTCAGAAATTTGGCAAAAAAGAATTAACTTCTGTAATTTGATATTAAATATATTTACTACTGGGTAACTGACTCCAAGGCAGGTAGTTGAACTTATGTGGCATAATTAATTGAGTGTTACACTAGAGGCAGGAGTACCAGTTCAATTCAATCAGTTAATCTATCACCTAACATTTCTGAGTCTCAGACTAGTTTCCTGCAACTACAAGTATTACATGTTATGAACTGCTTAGGAATGGGTTTCCACAGTTAGGAGGTCACACTGGTCCTTGACATTTTATATATCCAAGAAGCTTAACAAATGGTTATTGATTTGTTTTAATAGGTACATTTATTAACTAGTATGAAAATACATCTTTTTTAGTCTTTAAAACATTGAATTCCATCATTTTGGTTAAAACCATTTTAATAATCAATAAGATTTTGTACTTAATTATCAACTAAGTATTAATGGTGCTAATGCAAATTACATCCTCTCATTAGTAATTGTACCTATCTAGAAACCAAATAGTTACTCTGTAATATGATGATAATAGATTTCTTCAAGAGTAAAAGAGGCAAAAAAATAAAAATTGATAAAATAAATAAATAAAAGAGTAAAGAGGCTTTTTGGAATCAGAAAGACCTGAGTTTGACTCCAGTCTCAGATGCCTATTATCTCTATGACCCTGGGCAAAGCATTTAATCTCCTTAGCCTTTTCCTCAATTGTAAGATGAAGGCACCTACCTCCCTTACAGGATTGTTATGAGGGTCAAATGAGCTAACATGGAGAGTCCTTTCCAAACCTTAAAAGCACCAGCTAAATTCTAATTATTATTATTATTATTATTATTTTTAGTTTTTTTGCAAGGCAATGGGGTTAAGTGGCTTGCCCAAGGCCACACAGCTAGGTAATTATTAAGTGTCTGAGGCTGGATTTGAACTCAAGTCCTCCTGACTCCAAGGCCAGTGCTCTGCCACTGTGCCACCTAGCCGCCCCCTAAATACTAACTATTAATATGATTTTTTTTATTTTGCTGTAGACTAGACCCACAATTTTATTGGAATAAAAAACTCCCAATGAGAAAACTCGTTCTCCCAAAGCAGGTCAGTAGCTCTTCTGCATCTAACAAGAGGTTCTTGAGGAATATTTCTCAAGCATAGGTAACTGATTTAAATTTAGAAAAATAAAAACTGTTCCTCAATTAATAAGTGATCAAAAGATATGAAGAGTTTTCAGATGAGGTAATCAATGCTATCTATAGTCATTAAAAAAGTTCTAACTTTAGATTGAAGAAATGCAAATTTAAACAATTCTACCTCTTAGATTGGCTAATAGGACAGAAAAGGAAATTGACAAATGTTAGAGATATATGGAAAATGAAACATTAATGCATTGTTGGTGAAGTTGTGAACTGATCCAACCATTCCCTAGAGCAAATTGGAACTAGGCCCAAAAGATGCCTACCCTTTGGCTTAGCAATTCCTCTACTAAATCTATATTCCAAAAGAGATGAAAAACAAAAAAGAGAAAAGGACCTATATGGTACAAAGATATTTATTGCAGCTCTTTTCTGGTGGCAAGGAATTGAAAATTGAGGGGAATAGCTGAACAAATTGTTATATGTGATTATGATGTAATGCTATTCTGCTATAAGAAATGACAAACATGATGCTTCTATCATGCTGGAAAGACTCATATGAGCTGATGCAAAGTAAAATGTTCAGTGTGGGAAGTAATAACAATATTGTAGAATGGTCAGCTGTGAATGACTTTGCTTTTCTCAGTAATACAGTGCCCCAAGACATCTCTGAAGGACTTATGATGAAGACTGCTATCCACCCCCCAGAGAAAGAGCTGATAATGTCTGAATAAGATTGAAGCACACTTTTTTAAAATTTTTATTTTTCTTGAGGTTTCTTTTTTGGGGGGGAGGTGTTTTCTTTTATGACATTTTCTTTCATAGCATTTATAACATTTTTCTTTTATAGTATTTATAAGTATTTTGTAATACTGCACATTTATAATATATATCAAATGCTTTCTCAGTGGGGGGGATAGGGCAGGAGGAAAGGAGAGAATTTGGAACCCATGGTTTTAAAAATGAATGTTAAAATTTATTTTTACATGTAACTGGGGAAAAATAAAATGCTAAATAAAAAAGTGAGTTAAAAAAAAGAATGTCCTGAGAAAATAGGAAATAAAGACTTATCCACAGTCACCCACAGTCAATGTGTGCTGGAGCCCCCACTTTAATCCAAATCTTCCTGACTCTGAAGCCAGTTTTCCATCAACTCTGCTATGCTACCTCTCTAGTCCAAGAATTGTGGGTAAAGAAGATCACTAATAGCAACTAAACTCTGACTGCCATAATGTGTAGTTTGTTAGTTCATCTTGTGCTAAAAGATGGGTGATTTAAAATAGAAACCATTTTTTAAAAAAACACTGAAATCACATTTACTTTAAAAATACTAGTAATATATTTTTTACTTTTTCTAAGAATTCAGTGACATTATTTCTCTAAAAATATTATATTCCTATAAATTCCACAGTAAATTTATTGAAAGACGATTATCTTGGAATCATGGAATTTTAATACTGGAAAGAAATTAATCATCTGAATAAGAGAAAAATTTTTTTTGTCAGTGTGGAAAATATATGGCAAGATTTTCTTGAATAAACATTGTATTTCATCTTAGTATCTAATTAATTATTTCTCCTTAACCTAAAATAATCTTGAAATTATTCCAGTTATTGTGTCAACATTTAAAATTAAAAAATCCCCCAAGAGACCTAAATTTTTATCCTACTTCCCTTAATACACTATGACCAACAAAGTAAACTACCAACTGTATCTCAAAGTAAACATTCCACTTCATATTTCTGTGCATTCCAGTCCCATCCTCATCTCTCTGTCTTAAAATCCTTCACTTCCTGCAAGGCTAAGCTCTGGTACCCCTTACTGAAAGAAACTTTTCCTGTTATCCACAGGTGTTACTGTTTTCCCTCCTCTTTCATGTAATATACACACATATATGAATGCTCACATGTGTATATATGCATTCGTTTGTGCATACATAGTTATTATGTGTATACACATGCATACACATGCATGTAAAGTATCAGTGCAATAGAAACCTTGAGGCTTTGATTCTTTAATTTTTAATCCTTATAGACCCTACATCTAGAATAGGTTAGATACATAGTAGGCACTTAATTATTATTGAACCAAATGCAATTCATTCCCATTTTCTAGCAAGAGAAAATATGTATGTGTTTGGGGGGGCGGGGTTCCTATTTTTTTTATAAATAGATCACTTTGTTCCATACTTAATTGACTTCAAGCCAGCTTTCAATATTTGTTTAAACTTTGGTAGGATTTACATAGAAAAGGATCATTAACTCCTATCATAAGAAGCAGATGTAAAATTTCTTTACCATCTCTCTTTTTTGATTTTATCTAGAAATTAGTAGAACTTATTATTACATTTGAAATAACTCCATCAAAATTAAATTTGTTCTAGTTGTTAAGGAAAAAAATAGTCAATAGTATCCTGAAAAGGGCAGAGTTGTATCTTCAGAAAAAGAAGAATCAATCATCTCATTCCTCCATCCACAGGCTCTACCCCCACCTCTTGCCCAGCTTGCAGCAGAAATGGAGGGGTTACAAAAAAAAAAAAAAGGAATGTGCTATGCTGGTAGTGATCCATTTCCTATTTGGGCCAAAGACTAGAACAACATCATGTAGCCTCTTAACAGAAGGTGAATATTCAAATTTCTAAAAGTTGTAGAAATATCATTCAAAAGTCTAGTAAGGCAACATTTCAGGGGAATAAAGATTTACAGATTGAATTCCAGATATATAAGACTTATCAGTTATGGGTAGCATGGTATGGCAAAAAGAACACTGGATTTGTAGTCATAGCACCCAGATACAAATGCCACCTTTGCTGATTTAGACTTGTCAAATTATTTAATCTTGTTGGTCTTACTGCTCTTTTCACAAAATGGGGTATAGAGAACTTGGACTAAATAATCTCTAAATTCTCTTCTAGTTCTGGATCCTGCTATCCTATAAGAAATAGAGGAATTCAGGAAAGACAAAAGTCCTCTAGAATAATCAAAAGTTGTTAGTTGATTTAACTACATAAAGTATATCCAAGTAATCATACTTAGCAACCAATTCCCTGACAACTAGAGATAATTCACAGCACAACCAAGAAAATGTTTTCATTCCTTATAATTTTCTTTCAAAGCCAAATGCTTTCCCACAGTCAGAAATGTGTATTTGGCCCTCTGAGAATTACTTTTATGCCAAGTTTGAAAGTCTTAATTCTAAACACTTCTCTTGAATTTTTTAAGCATACAAAAAAGTCCTCAGAACATTGTTTTAATAACTGAATAGAAGTGATTTTCTTTAAAGAATAAGAAAATAATTTCTGAATAAAGAAATAACAAGTGAAATGTCTTCTGACAAGCTTTTTTTCAACAATGCAATGAAATATGGAAATGTAGAAGTAAAAAAGACTTCTTAAACCAGTAGGTCTTTTGCTACTTCAATGCATCAACAAACATCCAAGAACTAACAGGTAGGCTAAGAGGGCTTACAAGGTAGAGTTCACAACTGATATATTTGTCATTTCATCAAACTGTTTATTAGTGACTCTTGAGGGATTTCTATTGGGGGTGCCATAGACTTTGTCCTTGATGCCATCCTATTCAACATTTTTATCAAGATCTTAAATGAAGACTCAATGTTTTCAATATCAGTAGGATATTCTTATCATATTTGTTAGTGGAAAAGAAAACTTGCAACAGATGGCAAAAAAAAAAAAAACCCAGCAATATCTTCCACATGCCCATGTTCAGGATTAGGGAAACCTGGAATGGCCAAGTTCGAAAACTTGCATATAAAAACTGACTCTGCTTCTTACTATTTGTCTACACAAAACAAAAGTTTACAACAACGAGGGCTGTTCAATAATGAAATGGGCTATTTCCTAAAGAAACTAATTTTCTGTAGTTAAGAAAAGGGTAGATGGCTAGCTATCTATTAAAGATGGTGAAGAAAGGAATTCTTAAATTTTAGACTTCAGTTCCAATTATGAAATTCTATCAATTTCTATGATTCAGACAGCTTCTGAATTCCAAGGGCTTCTTCTCCAATGAAATCTATTTTATAGTTAACAAATGTTTAAGTGTCTACTATGTTCAAAACACTTGGCATTGCTAAATGTAAACATTCCATTGCTAGACTGGTTGGTGTTGAAAGTTGAGAATACATTACAATTGTATTCTGTACATAAGAAATGACTACTACAAGAAATTCAGAGAAATATGGGAAGACTTGGATATATAATATGGAATGAAGTAAGCAGAAACAGTAGGACTCAAAGACTATAATCATGTAAAGAAAAAAATTAAATTTAGAATAATTGCAATAATCAAATTTGCTTCCAGAGAACACATGATGAAATGTATTTGACTTTCTTTGGGAGAGAGGTGGGGTAATAAGGGTGCTAGATATTGCATATACTATTATACACAGACTCTGTTAATTAGTTTTGATTAATAGTTTTTCTTTGTAACAAGGATAGGCCTAATTTGGGGGTGGGTTTCATAACACTGTTCTCTCCTTGTTTTCCTATCTGTTTAGCCATCCTTTCTTGGTCTTCAGCCATATCATGCTTACTAAACATAGGCATTTCTCCAAAATTCTGCCCTTGGGCCCCATCTCATTTCACTTTACTATATTATTTTTGTCATCTTGGGCCCCATCTCATTTCACTTTACTATATTATTTTTGTCATCTTATCAATTCCCAATTATTATCTTTATGTAGATGATTGTCAAGAGATTGGTTCAGTTCTAGTCTTTCTGCTGAAACTGCCATATATCTCCAGTTGACTTTTGGATATCTCAAACTGAATTGCTGTGGGTGTCTCAGACTCATTATGTCCAAAAACAGAACTAATTATGTTCAAAATAAAAATAATTAACAGTCACATTAAATCTTTTTTCTGAATTTCCTTATCACTGTCAAAAGAGTACCACTCTCTTCCTGGTTATCCAACCCTATAACCTCAGTGTCATCCTCGATTCTTACTCTTCAATTCCAGTTTACTGCTAAATTTCTACCATTTCTACCTTTATACCATCTCTCATATATGTCCTCTTCTCTCCATTCATAAAATGACAATATTAGTTCAGGCCCAAATTCCCTCTCTCCTAGCTATTGTGAAATATTTCTAACTGATCTACCTGTCTCTAATTTCTTCATCCTTCAGTCAGCTAACTGCTAAGGTGATTTTTTTCTAAAGCTTAGTTTTGATAATGTTATTGCCCCCCCACCAAGGAGTTTCAGTTGCCCCCTATTATCTCCAAGACCAAATATAAACATATTTGTTTGATATTTAAAAATTTTTCATAACCTGGTCCTTTCTTACTTTTCCAGTCTTATATTTTACAACCCTCTGTGCCCCTTATAATCTAGCTATACTGACCTATTTGTAGTTTTTCAAATAAGATATTCCATCTCTACTATTGTTCTATTAGAAACCAGGAGGGATGGGATTTCAGGGAGGCCTAGAGGGATTTGCATGAACTGATGCTGAGTGAGATGAGCAGAACCAGAAAAACACTGTACACCCTAACAGCAACATGGGAGTGATGATCAACCTTGAAGGACTTGCTCATTCCATCAGTGCAACAATCAGGAGCAATTGGGTTGTCTGCAAAGGAGAGTGCCATCTGTATCCAGTTAAGGAGCTGTGGAGTTTGAACAAAGTTCAAGGACTATTCCCTTTAATTTAGAAAAAAAAAACAGATATCTTATTGTCTGATCTTGTTACCTCTTAGAATTCTTGTCTCTTCTCTAAGGATATGATTTCTCTCTCATCACACCCAATTTGGATCAAGGTACAACATGGAAACAAAGTAAAGACTGACAGATTGCTTTCCGTGGGGTGGGGAGGGAAGTAAGATTGGGGGGAAAATTGTAAAACTCAAATAATATCTTTAATAAAAATTAATAAAAAAAAGATATTCCATCTCCTATCTCACAGGCTTTATACTAGATATCCCCATCATTATAATATTCTATCCCTTTACTTATGCCTTTTGGTTTTCCTTGATTTCTTTCATGACTCAGCTTCTGTAGTAGATTCTTCTTTTCTACAGGAAGGCTTTCCCATGTCTTCAGTTAATAGTGTTTTCTCTTTAAACTTTACCTTCCATCTCCTTGGTAGAAATTTTGTTTGCATCTAGTCATTTATCTTTTGTCCCTCTTCTCCCATTAAAATATTCACTCCTTGTAGCCAGATACTATTTTTTTGCCTTTCTATGCATTGACATTGTCTAGCATAGTGTTTTGGTTGGTTTTGTGGATAGTAAATAATTAAGAAATAAACAATCAAGAAGTTTCCTGAAGTATATCATTAGACAGATGTATAACTGATAAAGGAGATTGGTGAGGTATCAAGAGCAAGGGATACCATGAGCAGTTCACATAAATTTGTATCTATGAAATGTTAACTAATGAGATGCCCCAAGATTATTGTGTAGACATTCAATGGAAGAGTTTTAGAATGATATGGGCAAGAATTGTACAATTTAAGATGACATAGACATTTGTACCATCAAAATTTATCTATATCAATGAGATTAGTCATAGATACAATGAAGAATCAACAAAATGTCTGGCCAGATGGTGAATTTTAAGACATAGCTTGTTTTGATATCAGTTTACTTATACATTGCCCTCCCATCCTCACCCCCAAATTGACAGAAAAAAATGATTAGACAAAGCAAGTGTAGCACACCCAAACAATCCAATGAAGTTTGTTTTTTAAATCAAGTATTCATCAAGGTAATAGAGTAAGTGTAGGTCAGTACAGAGAACATAGACTTGGAAACTGGTCAAATCCTACCTCCCAACTATAGTAATATTACTGTGCCTTAGTTTTCTCCTTTGTAAAACTAGCAATTACGTCTGTAATACCTATCTCAGAAGGTTAATATTACAATAGAACTTTACTTATATAATTCTTATATTATATAATTCTTATATAAATACTGTTTATAATATTTCAAACTATTTAAATAGTTCTTAAGGGTACTATATAAATGTCAGTTTTGATGCTGGAATCAAAAACTGGAATATCCTTAGAGAGATTGAAGGCAGAATTCCTGAACTCAAATAAAAAAACAAAGTAGCAGTCAATGCTGGAGAATAAAAGGACCAGAGAGAAGGAGAGACCATAGGTGGAATGTATAGAAATGAGCTGCATAATCAGGTCCTGCTAGAATGCACTTCCTAGTGATGATGTGGATTCCCTGTAGAAGTAGAGTGTCCTTCTTTGTTGTGAGTCTAAAGTGCTCCTTCTCCACTGAGACATACTTTACACATTATTCCTTCTTTCCATTTTCCATTGTGAAACTATTTTATTTTCCATTTCCCTCTTTCCAAAACACAGATTTGTATCTTTGGTTTGCTGTCAGCAAAAAGAGAAGACAGTCTTTAAAAACAATGTATAATTTCTACATCCTGATTTTAGAAAGTATTTCAGAGGGCTCAGTGATTCACTTAAAAAAATTCTTGATGATGGTATTACAGCTGTTGGTGGTGAAAAGGGACTGAAGCAATATCAGCATGGTGAAATAAATGGATAGAACAGACCAAGTTGTGGTTATCAGGTTTACTAAAGTTGTACTGGATGTTTACAGTTCCTGATTCCAATGATATTGGCATTTTGATCTGAGATTAGTATGAAAACTAATTAGTCAGTACAGCATGTCTATCTGTGCCTCCTAACAGTGAAGGTCACTGATACTTAAACTTTTTAAAACTTCAATAGCCAAGGTCCTATTGTTTTAGGATGAATACAGTCCGATATTCATTCCTTTCTCCTGACCTGGAAACACTTAATAGTTCCTAGACAGCTCTCAAAAAAGAAGTGACCTCAGTCCTAAATCCTAAGTATGTTGAGTAGAGAGCATTAGGTTTTCTGCCAATGAAGTAATAAGATAGATGGAAAAAGATAAAGTTTATTGGTTATTAGCAGGTTAGAGTTATGACTTTGTGATTGAGAATAAGCTTTGACATCCCTCTGCATAACTGGATAAGACAAAAGAGGTTTGAGGTTTTGCATGCTCTTTGCAACCCATAAAACCTAAACTGTTGTTGTTGTCATTGTTGTCATCTGACTCTTCATGACCCCATTTGGGGTTTTATTGGCAAACATTGGAATGGTTTGCCATTTCCTCCAGCTCATTTTACAGATGAGAAAACTGGGGCAATCAGTTGCCCACATTTACATAGCTACTAAGTGTCGAATTCATGAAGATGATTCTTCCTGACTACAAGCCTGGCATTCCATCCACTGTGCCACATAGCTACCCCAAAACATAGCAACTAATGGTAATTTAGAAGGTGCTCAGAGCTCAAAAAGAAAAAAATCCAAAAAAGTTCCAGGTCTTAGGTAATTGATGCTGGAATCACTTCTGATATTTCAGCTTTCTAGGGAAGCACCTGGTGAATGTACTTTAGAGGTAATTATATAGCTTGGGCAGTGGTGAAAAAGATTAAATGGTAAAACTATAAGGATAAAGTCTGTTACTGAAGAGTGTAGAGTTACAATTCCATGGAATAATGCCTGGTAATAGTACTACACATATTCATTATCCAACCTGCTGACTCAATGCAAAAAAATGTAAAGAAAAAAATACTTTTGGATCAAGGAGTACCTATCTAATGGGACTATCAAATTGAAGAACACTCACCAGAAGTTATTTCATCTGTGGACTATCCAGGCATATGAATTTTAATAAGGGAGAAATTGGAATGTTTCCCTGTTGTGAACCATTCTCAGGTCTAAAAATGCTAGAAATTTCTGAACTAGGTTTGGGATAATGGAATTAAGTCTCTCCCTGGAGTAACAATTTGAGGACAGAATATGGTTCTCCTTTTGTGCTAGTCTTAAGCCATTGTCTTGATGCATCTCATTCATTCAGGATCCTCCCAGACCCATCTCAGACTTGCCTCTAATCCAGAGTCAAATTTATGCGAATGGACTTGATCTAACTAGCCTCTGGATTTGGGAGAATAGAGAATTGTCTATTCTGTCACATTATGAAATAGTCCTTGTTCTATAGAGGCTTACTTTATACTAGGGGAAAGCAATGCAGACAGAGATGAATATGAATACAACTTACTTTTTAGGCTAGATATGTGATTTCATTGATGTTGGAAACAGGAAACCCTGTCTACTAATACAGATCAGTCACTGTTTCTGCACCTCATATATAGTCTCAGAGAATTGTCTGGGACCCTGAGAAGTTGAGTGACCTGGTCAGACTTACATAGCCAGTATATGTCAGAGGCGAGACTTGAACCAAGGTATTCCTGATGCCATGACTGGATCTTTATCCACTGTGCTATGCCGTCTTTCATGAATAATATGTATATATAAAAACTATTTATATTATACACACACACACACACACACACACCTTTATTATATGTGTGTTCATGTGTAATTAAAATAATTATGGAGGAGGGAATAGAGGAAAAGGAAAAAACAACTGAAGAGTTTAAGAAAGGCTTTCTTTCAGAGGCATGTACCTGACAGGTGCTTTGGAAAATGCTAAGGGTTCTACAAGGTAGAAGAGAGGCATGGGAAACACAGTTTGGGCAAAGTCATGGAAACAGGGAATAGTATATTGAGTGTGAGGAATTGCAAGTATGCTAGTTTGACTAAAGAGAAGAGTGAAGAATAATGTGAGATCAATTTGGAAAGATAGGTTTGAAACAGACTATGAAGGAGTTTCCATGCCAAACGGGGGAATTTATTTTTTATCCTAGAGACGAAAGTATTTGAGCAGGGAAATGACAAGATCAGACCTGTGCTTTATGAATATCAACTTTGCAGTTGTTATGGCTGGATTGGAGAAAAGAGAGACTGGAGGGAGGGAGGTCAATTTGAAGAAATTGCAGCTGTCCAGGTGAGAAGGACCTGAATGAGCATGGTTGCTGTGTGAGGTAGAGAAAAAGATGTATATGAGAGATTATAATCAAGAAGACTGGAAACTGTAGATATGAGAAATTAAATAAACTACCCTAGCCACTGATAATCTTTCTGTTACTTATCACATATTAATTTGTGAAATCTTGTCTCCTATTCCATTGGACTTCTCTGAGTCTCAATGACTATAGTCTATGCCATGGCTTCACTATGATTTACAGAACCATAGAGTTCTGGATAATGGGAGTTACATAAGAAAGTTTCTGTTAGTGATATTTTCCCCTTGAATTATTAAATATGTAATTGTACATCAAAATGAAATTTTCAGCATGAAAACAGGCTTTATTTCTTCAATTTTGCCACAGACTTTCCAAGATACCCTTAATATCTATATGTTTTCACATACAGTTTCTATCAATATATTCAAATCAATTTGGGAAACATTAATCTACAGTCCTATTCCTGAGAATGGGGTAAAGGATTAAAAAAATGATAGATAAAATAGCCATTCCATGACCATCTAGTTAAACTAAATCAGGTACGATAGAGCAGTCAAAATAATTCCCTACTATATAGAACATGCCTCTAATACAAAGGTACATAACCCTGTAATGGAAGCAGGTTGATTGGGGAACTCATCCAATTGATCAGGGACTTCCATTTTCAATAACCTGCTCCTCCTACATACATACACTGACACAGACACAGACAGACAGATAGACAGACACACACACACACCCCAGAACACTGTATAGAAACAACTAGTCCAAAGGTAAATAAAGAGTTGGAGCTTTTACAATTAATTTGTATTTTTAATTATTTCCAAGTTCCAGCATAGCATATTGGATAAAAAGCCATTCTTGGGCTTCAAGTCCTGCTTCTGACATACTATCTGTGGGACATTGGCCAGGTGGCTTAACCTTTCCATGCTCTAGGCAAGACTCCAAGGGTATATGTTGCAGAAACTGTTACTGATATGCATTGCTATAGAGGGAGTTTACTCATCTGAAGTTTCCACAACAATGAAATCACAAGTCCAGTCTCCCTAATTATTTCTACTCATTTGTCAGGCCTGTAGGATGCTTTTTAGCACAATGTCTTTTGTGAAAAATAGGAGTAAGAATAAAGAACTTGTGTTTCCTTTTATCCCTGTTATTCTAAGACTCTCTATGGTAGAGTAGATCAATGTAACCCAAGCCCAAGTGCTGAGTTTCTTAGAAGTACAGAAAAGAAGGCATCTGGTTTCTGCTACTTTGGTTGTGCTTGTCATGGTAATAAATAACCCTGGAAGTGACCTTAGAGATCATCAATTCATTCTCCTCATTTAGCAGGTGAAAACCCTAAGACCCAGAAGGTAGAATAATTTGTTCAAAGTCACATAGATAGTAAGTACATAAGTCCAGGGCATGAGCCCAGGCCCTCTGAATCCAAATTGTTTTTCCACTTATCTGGACTGTCTCTTGAGATAAAGGAACTCTCCTATATTGGTCAAATAAGTAAATATCAAAGTCATGATTTGAAATGAAATTTTCTAATTCCAAATGCAGAGAATATTTTCTACTATGCCATGAGATTATTTGTTTAGAAAGAGAAATAGAAAGAGATAGAGATAAAGAGAACAGGGAGAGGGAGAAAGAGGATAGAGTCAGAGAGAGAGTCAGAAAGAGAGAGAGAGAGAGAGAGAGAGAGAGAGAGAGAGATAATGAGCACTGGGAGACAGAGAAATCCTCAAACACTTGTGTTTTTATTTTATATTCAAAGCTGTCAACTATCCCTCTCTTATCTCTTCCTTCTTCCCCATTCTGTGTTGCTAATTTAGAATATACCAGCATATCTGTTGTCTTTTCAGTTTAGTGTTTATCAATCTCTAGCCCTGGCCTTGGATACTCAGTATCACAGTTTATATTCTTCTAGTGCTTTGATCCCTAGGAACAAGATTAAGAAGGCACATTTTCAAGGATCTGCTGCCAGCCTGTAATGATACAGTAATTCATGGGGTTGAGAGGATAGCACCTAGGGCCTGGATAATTAACTTGATACATGCAATTATAGAGAGAAGTAAAAAGCATAGTAAGGAATTGAGGAGGAACAAGAAGGAAGGAGATATTCATTTTCCTTTTGGTACTATATAATTTGGGGGGCTTAGTGGATTTCCCTATTGCTTATTAAAGTTGTGAAGGTTAAATTCAGTGTATATCAAAACATTTCCTTAGGTACATTTAAGTGTTCTTAAGTATCTTGGAAAGAAAGACTTTCCTATTGTATTATCATGGTGTTTCTTCAGAATTTCATATATAGTTCTCAAGTCCACAATGCTGAGCATCAACTATAAAGTCAACTCATTATTTCTCTGCTTTGAAAGCCCATTTAAAATGTCAACTATTGGGGAGGCTAGGTGGCACAGTGGATAAAGCACTGGCCTTGGAGTCAGGAGTACCTGGGTTCAAATCTGGTCTCAGACACTTAATAATTACCTAGCTGTGTGGCCTTGGGCAAGCCATTTAACCCCATTTGCCTTGCAAAAAAACTAAAAAATAAAATAAAATTGTCCATCCCTAAGTTCCTTCCATTTCTGTCAAGTCTCAAATGTAGGAAAATAATGAGAGCAGATGCATGGAGAAAAATAATGGCAGGGAGTAGAATGAGCTATCCTCTGACTGCTTGTCCTTTAACCTAGGGCATGTTATTTGTGATTATAATGCTCAGTTGTTGCAGCAAAGTTGTGACCTACCCAACTCCAAAGTCCACTTTGCCAGAGGCTCTATTAATGGGCCCACTGCTGATACATAATTTACTTTTTGCCTAAAAAATCTCCAATATTTCATTCTATACTATCTTACAAAAACCCAGGTCAATTTACTATTTTATGGAATTGCCTGGCAATAATTTAAACATCTATAGTTCAGAGCTATAAAAGGTCCTTCTAAAGAATATGAGAACCAGATGAAAAGTTCAGACTCAAAAATGTAAAAGAGGTTAAGAATACCATGTTACATAGCTAGACTTTGGCAAAACTGAAATTCAAATCTAGGTCTTCTACTCTAAGACTATTCACTATACCATACATTTGCAAAAATCTTCTTTTATTGTACTTCTTCAGTACTTTAAAGGTCTCTGATTTTGTTGGAATGGGAGCTCTCCTTACCAATACAAAACGCAGATGAAGGTCACAATTTGTCATGGCTGAAAAATTCATTTTCCTGCAGCCAACCTGGTGAGAAAACCTCTTTGAACAGATCCAGGCTGGTTCTCATACGAGATATGCAATTGGTCAGTCTGCTCTCAAAACTTTCCCAACATGATGGAACTTGACAAAATTTTCACTGCACTAACATAGACTTCTAGAACCCACGATCACCTCTATGATGAGGCACCAGAGAAAACTTTAAGTATCTTTCACTTTCTTTTTCTCTGTGTGTATTTCTCTCTGTCTTTTTCTGTCTCTTCCCCTCTCTCCATCTTCATCCTTTATCTTTTTTTCCTGGCTTTATTGTCTATCATTGCCATTTGCATCTATTTATTCCTAGTTTTCACTGTTGTTGTTGTTGTTCAACTCTTCCAGATCCTAAATGGGATCAATAAGAGCTGGGCACAACTGATCTATATTTTGCCATTGAACTTAGATATTCCAGTGACTTGCACAGCCTTCCCTTTCTTAAATCCAATTCACTTGCCAGTCATGGCATCACCTTCCTGCAGCCATGGTCTTCTTGGAATGAAGGACTAATAACAACATAATTTTAGAGAGTTGACTAGGACACCAAGAGATTAAGTGGCTTTCCTGGTACCAATCAGCAAAAATTTATGAAGAACTTGCATTTTGCTGATGCCTGGAGATGCCATGAAAAAGCTGAAACTATCCCTGCCCCCCAATGCCCCCAAGGAACTGAGTTCTTATAGAGGAGATGATATATGCATAAACAAAATATTCAGAATAGATAGAGGGGTAGGCACTCATAGATAGCTTGAAGGTAGAGGAATGGGAAAACAGAGAAAGGTGTCCTATAGAAGACAGCAGCCCTGTAGCAGGATGTATCAGGGACAGAAACTGAATTTGGTTTTCCTGATTAAGAGACCACAACTCTATGACATGCTTCCTCTCTGTGCTCAGCATACATCTTTCTCTTGCTTTTTGGGTCAACTGCAGTGTTGATTCTTTGGAGACTGTGATGCTATATGAGTCTTTGTCTGGTTATTTATAAAATTTCTCTTCTTCTCTGAAAGAAATCACGATACATAAGCTAAAGTCATATCTTCATACTTGTCTTTTTATTTATGCTTAAGAAGAGAACTATAAGAATAGAAACCAAGTATCCCTTGAAGTTATATTTCTTCCAAATTTCTTCATTTGGATAACCCCTCGTTTGAATGTATATCTCACAGAGATGATGGATATCAGAGTCAGCTAGACGGCACAGAAGATAGTGTGTTGGGGGGTAGGGCAGCTAGGTGGTGCAGTGGATAGAGCACCAGCCCTCGAGTCAGGAGTACCTGAGTTCAAATCGGACCTCAGACACTTAATAATTACCTAACTATATGGCCTTGGGCAAGCTACTTAACCCCATTGCCTTGCAAAAACCTTAAAAAAAAAGATGGTGTGTTGAGCCTAGAGTCAGGAATACCTTATTTCTAACCTGACCTCAGATACTACCAAGACTAGATTTAAAAAAAAGGGAGACTAGATGTATAATCCTGTACAAGTCATGTACTGTCTCTCTGCCTCTATAGTAATAATAATAGGAAAAAAATTAAATAAAATTTGTAGAGCATGTTGCAAATATTGATGCATTATATCAGTATAATGGGAGGAGAGGGGAAATGTTTATCAGAAATTTTTTCGACTTTTTCTGAAGGTCAGGATCACTTATTTTTCCACTGAACCTTTAGAGATTAGAGATGAGTCAGAAACCCAATCCCTGGAGCCATGACTATGGTTAGCAGACTAGCGTCCATGGAAGTCATTATGGGCAATCACATCCAAGGTCAGGCTCTAACATTGTTTATGTCAAGGGTACCTGCAAAAATAATGGAAGAGAAGGGACATGAGGAGGTATTGGTGTTCACTGGAGATCAGGGCATGATCTAAACATAAATGATAGGTATTCTGGATGACAGACAAACCAAAGCACATCATTAGAAGCAGCAATCAAAGTGGTTGAGCAAGCAAAGGTCCAAGATAAGGACAACATTGTAGAGTGCACAGATAGCCAACTTGTCACCAAGGGTATGAATGAGTGGATTGACAAATGGAAAGGAAATGACTGGAAAACAATTAAAAATAAAGATGTTGTCTACAGAGAGCAATTCACTAAACTGGATAATATGACTCGGGACATGAATGTTGAGTGCAATTATGTACCTACTTCTTCAAAAGATGAAGGTAATGTTGCAGCTCAGAAATTAGCAAGAAAAGCAACTAGGAAGAAGTGAAAATACTTAATACTTGCAGATATTGAAATTTACATTATAATGTCACTGTTTTTCTTTTTTTTTAATGTCACTGTTTAATCTTACAATATAACAATCTCCAAATCATTTTCTCTTTACCTTTCTCCCCTGCCCCTGGTTGGAGTTGTATATTCCAAGGCTATATTTGGCCATTTTTTATATGCTTTCTTGTTTTTTCTATGTGCTATTTTAATTTCTTTAATATAAACCAAAAAGAAATGTATATTAAAAAACAACTATAGAAATTGTTAAAATAATAAATAAGAGGAAGGTAGATAGTTCCATCTCTGTCAGATCCAGAAGAACTCTTGACTTGGCTCAACTCTTGCTCCAGACCCTAGAAACCAATCTAGACTGCTTGATGGATCCCACAACTTAGGTATAAGGGAATCACCAACTTTTTCAGATAGTATGGACATTAAACAAGACTTTCCATTACCCCAACAGTGCTTTCTAAGGACTTCTACCTTTTGCAGTTACCTTGTTTTATATGCTCTAAAGTTTCCCACTGTCTTCTGATTTTCTGGCAATCTAAAGATGCTTGCTTGGACCATTCAATCTGCCTCTCTGTGGGGCATGTGAGTGTTTGTTTGATATTCTTTTTTTTAGGGTTTTTGCAAGGCAAATGGGGTTAAGTGGTTTTCCCAAGGCCACACAGCTAGGTAATTATTAAATGTCTGAGACCGGATTTGAACCCAGGTACTCCTGACTCCAAGGCCGGTACGTTATCCGCTACACCAGCTAGCTGCCCCAATATTCTTATCAATAATGACATTGAATGGTTCACAGTTCAAATTTTGTTTTTTTCTTGGTAAAATGTTCTTTACTCTTATAATTCTAGATATTGGTTGCTCTTACAAGTTATTTAGAGATTCTGGATGTCTAAGTCAAATAATTAAATTGTTCCTGTTTTAAAAAAAAGAAATTTTTTCATTAGAATGTTATAAAGAAACATTATAAAGAAAATTCTATTGTAAGGGTAGATTGAAACCACTTCATTCCATTTTAACTTTGATTCCTTAATAATCAACAAATCAAAAGACTTTAGACTAAATACAAAAAGTCTTTGAAAGTCATTAGATAAAGTGAAATTATGCTAGACTCTAGATCTGTTCTAATAGAATGGATTGTCTAAAATTACCAAGAAATTTGAAAAAGAAGAGTTTTCTTTCAGAAAATAGAGCATGTGACTTTTTAATACACTACTGCAGAGGAATTTTTTGGCTGTGGAGGAGGAAGGAAAACCTATGGCTTCAAACAGGTCTTCTTTATCTATTCTTTGACCACATAAGGACCTTCCAGTTTTGAAAGGTTCAAATGTTGGTCATTCTATCTTCTCATTACTGATTTAGCATTGAGCCTCCTTCAGTCCTCCAAGGACAAAAGCAGGTCTTATCTTTGATGAACTAACTAGAATCCAAGGTCACCTATGAGGAATTTCTGCTTCACTGGAATCCAAGAACAGATTGTTCTCATAGTTCTGTACAGAAGACTGAGTGAAACTTCTTTAATATATAATAATGGGAAAAAAGGACTAATAGAAACCAAGAGTTATGAGATGCCCCTTTGCCTCATTCTCTAAGCTTGGATTTTGTCTTTCAGAGAGAGTATGTTACAGACTTTTTTTGCCTGATATAAGCCTGGTCTTATCTTTCTTATTTAAATTTTATATCATTTAAATTTTTTTGGTTTATTTGTATTATATTATTACAATAACCTTGTTGCAAGAGTAAACATAAACCTCTCTCCCCACAGAAAGATGAGAAACCTCAAGAATAGTGAGAGAGGAAAAAAAATGTATTTCAGTCTGTGTTCAGATTCCAATGACTCTGTCTCTGGGATGAGTTTCCTTCTTAATCATAAGTCTACCAGAGACTTTGCTTCAATATTTTTTCTACTGTTGCTATTACTAGCTGTATTTCTCTCTGCTCTATTCCTCCCCACTCTCATTTATTCCATTCTCTCTCTTCTTTCATCCTATTCCTGTTCAGAAGTGTGTTGTAGCTAAGTACCCTCTCCCATTATCTTCCCTCTCTTCTATCACCCACCCTCCCTACCCTCCCTCCATTCCCCCTTATCATATCCCTTTCCTCTCACTTTTCTCTAAGGTGAGATAGATTTCTATATGGTATTATGTGTGTATGTTATTTCCTCTCTGAGTCATTTCTGATGAGAATGAAGGCTCATTCATTCCCCCTCACCTTCCCCCATTCCACTCCATTGAAAAAAGCTTTTTCTTGACTCTTATGTGAAATATCTTAGCCCCTTCTTCCTCTCCTTTCTCTTCCTCCCAGTACTTTCCTTTATCACCCATTGACTCCATCTTTTTTACTACCTTATACCATTATATTCAGCTCCTTCCTGTGCCTTATCTTTATATGCTCCTTCCAACTGCTCTTATAAATGAGAAAGTTCATATGAGTTATCAGTATCTTCTTCCCATGCAGGAATACAAACAGTTCAACATCATTAAGTTCCTCATAGTGAGTTCTCCTCCATCCTCTCTAAGGTTCACCTTAGTCCTGTATTTGGAGATCAAACTTTCTGTTCAGCTCTGGTTGTTTCAATAAGAAAGTTTGAAAGTCCCCTATTTCATTGAAAGTCCATCTTTTCCCCTGAATGAGGATGTTCAGTTTTGCTGGGTAATTGATTCTCAGTTGTAAACCAAGATCTTTTGCCTTCCAGAATGTCATATTCCAAGACCGACAAGCCCTTAATGTAGATGCTGCCAGATCCTGTGTAAAGCTGATTATAGAGCCATGGTAGTGAATTGTTTGCTTCTGGCAGCTTTTCATATTTTCTCTTTGACTTGGGAGTTTTGGAGCTATAATATTCCTGGAAGTTTTTCTTTTGGAATCGCTTTTAGGAGGCGATCAGTGAATTCCCTCAATTTCTTTTTTACCCTCTGCTTTTCAAGGCAATTTTGTAGCATTATTTCTTGAAAAATGAAGTCTAGGCTCTTTTTCTTATCATAACTTTCAGATAGCTCAATAATTTTAAAATTATTTCTCTTGGATCTGTTTTCGAGGTCAGTTCTTCTTCCAATGAGATATTTCACATTTTCTTTTAATTTTTCTTTTTGAAGTATAGTTTTATCTCTTCCTGATTGCGCACAAAGTCATCAGCTTCCTTTAGTTCTATTCTGCATTTGAAGGAATTATTTTCTTCAGAGAGTTTATTTTAATCTTCTTTTCCAGCTGGCCAATTCTGCTTTTTAAAGCATTATTCTCTTCATTTGCCTTTTGTGTTGCTTTTTCCATTTGGCCGAAACTGGTTTTTAACATATTATTTTCTTCAGTATTTTTTTCTGTTTCTTTCACCAAGCTGTTGACTTGATCTTCATTATTTATCTGCATCATTGTCATTTCTCCTCCTGATTTTTCCTCTACCTCAAATAATTGCTTTTCAAATTCTTTTTTTGAGCCTTCCCATAGGCTGAGCCCATTTTCTATTTCTCTTGGTGGTTTTGGATACAGAAGTTTCAACTTTATCATCTTCTGAGTATGTATTTTGGTCCTCCATGGGACCAAAGTAATTTTCTATGGTCAGATTCTTCTTTTTCTCTTGTTTGCTCATTTCCTCAGCCTGTGACTGATTTACTGCACTTCCCAGGCTTTGAGAGATTTTGGTGATAAACCACAGGGACTTTAATTCCTCTAAAGTCTTATGAAAGACTGACTGCTCTTTTGCTTGTGCTCTGGGATGTGGATGAAAACAGACCTTCCCCTCTGCCCTGGAGCATGAGTAGAGTCCCTGCTCAGCTATGCTAGTATGGGGGTCCAGACTGCAGCCTGGATCTGACTGTGGGCAAACAGCAGAGTCCTGCTCCAAGGAGAGCAGAGAGACCTTTGCAGTCTCTCCCAATCCCCTTACCATCTATGAACTGAGAGCTCTGGATGTGCTGTGTGGCTCTGCTGATTCCTACTGCAGGTTCTCACTGTAGGGCTGCTCTGAGGCCGCTCCATGTTCACTCTGGTGCAGCAGAGTTCTCTCACCACCCCTTCCAGTTGTCCCTCTTGACCCTTGGCCAAGAGGTCTGAAGACTGCTCCCTCTGCCACAGACCCAGTCTCCCAGCCCAGCTTTGCTGTGCTGTGGCTGTGACTGCGGCTGTGCTGAGGCTATTTCCAACCCAGTGAAACAAACCTTTCTTGCAGAACTTCTAAGTTCTCTTGGACTGGGAAATTGTATCACTCAGTCTTTCTGTGGGTTCTACCCCTCTAAATTTTTTCTAAAGTCACAATTTGATGGCTTTTGGAGTTTTTTGGGGGAAACAAGTTTCCAGGAATTCCTGTCTTCATGCAGCCATCTTGGCTCCACCCCCATTACAGACTTTATAAGGAAAGTTTCGTTATCCCCCCTTCTTAATGTTTCACCTTAACAAAGACCTCTTTCCTAGCAGCTACTTCTTATTGTTTAGTTGTTTTTTTAAATCATGTTCAATTCTTTGTGATGACATTTGAGGTTTTCTTGGCAAAGATTTTAGAGTGATTTTCCATTTCCTTCTCCAGCTCATTGTAAAGATGAGGAAACTGAAGCAAACAGGGTTAATTGACTTGCTCAGGGTTACAGAGGTCATAACATGTGAGGTTAGATTTGAACTCAGTTCTTCCCTACTCCAGGTTTCGTGCTCAGTCCATTATGCCACTTAGCTGGCTAACTAAATTGATTCTCAACTGATAATCTTGAGAATGAGGAGAAGAAGCACACTTGTGAGGGGTTCAAATAAATGGTATTAGAGAACCTCCTCTCTCCTTGGAGACATACTCATAAAATTCTGAGGAGGAGATATTAGTCAGCTACCTCTGGGAATCCTAATTGTCTCTGAGAGTGGGAATTGGAATAAAGTTATGCCTAGCTTTATGTGGGCTACACTATAAAAAATATGTAGGTATAGGTAAGTACAGTGTGTTCTGGACGTGGTTTGCTGTAGTTATTATAAAAAGGGCCAAAAATAAAACTAAACTAATTTATTTCCTGTCAAATGGAATTTAATCCATTTGGAGAAGAAAAATGAGCAAAATTCTTTAATCATTATCCAGAATAAACCAAATGATGTGAGAGGGAGTTTTCAAACAAGTTATATTGTCATTATTTTAAGAATTTGAAATGACTTGGGATTTGAGGTTTCATATGACCAAAATATTATATGTTTATTTGATTTATAATGCCTTTAATTTGTTAATAAATTTTGTGTATATACAATAATTTTAATATATGTTTAATTATAAACAAATAAGAATAATTGTTATGGGGAAGATGGTTGTTAAAGTTTATTAAATAATTAGTATTAAATGATTTGGGGTGGGGACTGGAGCATACTAATTAATGAGAAAAAGATTATAACTTTATTAATGAGATGGAAAATTTTCAGACATACTTCTGAATCACTCCATAAAAAAGTAGATGTGAGATTGGGTCAAATGTCAGATTTAAAGGTAACATATTTGTGTACATGGCCAGGCTCTGCTTGTCTGTGGCATGTGGAGTATGTGTGCTTTTCCTGCCTGCAATATTTATAACTCCAAAGAGAACGTATGAGCCATCCTTTAATTTTGCAGGTTTACCTGTAACAACTTCTGATTTCACTTCCAGGAAGAATTCCAGTGTTAATATGATTCATTCCTCCAATAATATAGCAATTCATCTTGGTTCCAAGCATTCTCTCTGACTGTCCTCCATGCCTGGAATTCTTTCCTTACTCCTCTAAGATTACTGAACTTTAAGTCTCAATATAAATCTCACCTTCCATTAAGGAGCTTTCTCCAATGCCTCTTAATTCCAAAGCCTTCCCTGTGTTGATTATTTCCTATTAATCCTGTATGTAGCTTGTTTTGAATATATTTGATTATATATATATTTATGTATTTGATATAAATTATAAACTTCTTGGGGACAGGGACTGGTTTTTGAATTTTTTTTGCATCCCCCAATGGTTAGCATAGTTCCTAGCATATATACAGCATATATAAGGAATGTTTGTTGATTGAAAGATTGCTCATTTGATGATGAACTTATCTTTATAATACCTATAGTTAAATTATTATTTATAGATGGACAAAAATTTATTCTTAGTATCCTTTTCTATCATTTTACTCTTTCGCTGCAGAAGCAGAAGAGGCTAAGGGCCTTTTAGTATTTTTTGAATTTGTTTCATGGGTTGCTGTAACTAAAGAATTCCTCACTAGAGGCTGGCTAAACTATTGATGATCCTGTCCTTAGTAAGGCTGATCCTTGGAAAGCAGACATAATCTGACAGTGGGATCACATTCAAACCCTTTCTAGCATGAGAGAAACAGAGTCTACGTTTTGCTGGCGTAGTCTCCAAGAACCCAGGATGACCTCCATGTTCCATGAGGCATCTGAAGACAAAACAAGGCACTGCTTGGCACTGGAGATGCAGATACAAGTAAAAAAGCAATTTCTGCCCTCAAGCTTACATTCTAATGGGAGAAGACCACACACAAAAAGAAACTAGAAAATTTGGAGAGGGAAAGTGAGTCAGAAGTAGAGTGGGGTGAATGAAAGAGGTCCAACTTGGATCCTTCCCCAAAATGGAAACTCCCAAGAACTCTTCAGAAAGAGAAGTGGGGGGGGGGGGTTACAAGGCAATGGGGTTAAGTGGCTTGCCCAAAGCCACACAGCTGGGTAATTATTAAGTGTCTGAGGGCGGATTTTGAATTCAGGTACTCCTGACTCCAGGGCCTGTGCTCTATCCACTGTACCACCTAGCCATCCCTCAGAAAGGGAAGTTTTGAAGTTCATTATCTGTTTCTGAAAAGGAGTCTAGAATGGCTGAAGGATGTTCCAGGGTGAGATGGCCCAAAGTGCCAGAGGAAATTCCAGAGTGATACTGCACCTGAAGCTGAGTGTCAGCTTGAAATAGGATTTCTGTGGAGAAAACAGTTTATTCCACTGTGCAAAGACTCATGACACACAAGGCTAAGTAAGCTGCCTCCCTCTGACTTCTGTCCCTAGCAGTTCTGGACACTTTCTATTTGCCATATATTTTTGTCCCAGAGACAGGAATCTTGGGACCTAAGTAGACTATGACTAACATTGATTTGTTATAATGATGTATTTTTTTGTTCTGCTTCACAAGTCATCCTTGCTGAGTCTTCCATAGTAAATATCATGGTGACTTACTCCACTTGGATCCACATGCCAGAAAATAATCAACTAGTCCAGGCTTTCTTTAAATGAGTAGTATTTTTTGGTACCCTAGATCTAATATTCTCCAGATTCTTCTTTAAACATAGCTGTGAAAACTAGGTAAAATAAAACCTTCCTTTAGTCATTTAACACCAAGGTAAAAACTATTGCTGATTAAAAATTCATTTCTATAATTAAACTTAATCCAATAATACAATTAAAATAAACTATTATAAAAGATAGAATGATAGCACTATGGTCTTTCACATAAAGAAGAATATGGTTTTGTAAATTGACTGTTTCATTTTCCAAAGGTTGCCAAGAAACGTCAAGAAAATCATAATTCCAGTACCTAAAGGCATCATTAAACTCTAAGTATAGGAACAATATTAGCTTTTGTGAATGTAAACATTTTGCCTTTACTTTTTTGGCCATTTTAAATGATTCGCAAGTTGAATCTTGAGTGCTGCTATCAACTTGATTATCCCTTTGTGGCATGATAGAGCTTGCTAGACCCTTCATCCCAGGGTCCCAGAATGAGTTCCAGAGGAACCAGGTCCTCTGTGATTGAGGTTTTGAAGTTCATTATCTGCTTCTAAGAGTTTTGCTGGAGGATGGCTTAATGTTTTCTTGGGTGTTTCTGAGCTAACTATACTTTCCTTTAGTTTTCTGAATCACAAATATTGGATCAAAAAATGCCATTTATCAGATACTCTGGTAGAATCCCTTCATATATGTATGCAAATTTAAATTTAGATCTGTGACTTCATCAATGTGGGGAATTTCCCCATCTTTACTTCAAGAGCTGAATTATAGAGGGTTGCCATAAACGATGTAATTTCCTTGAGGACAAGAAACAACTTCATTTTTGATTTTTTATATACAGTGTCTGGTTCATAATAGGAATTTAATGTTTGAATGTTGATTGAATGAGGTGCAAAGAAGTTTCCTGAGTTCATAGATCTAGAATGGGAAGATACCTCCAGCACTGGGAAGTAAAATGATTTGCTCAATATCACAAAACTATCAACTGTCAGAGTCAAGATTTAATCTCCTCAGCCTAGAATCAGCTGAGTACAGTAGGTAGAGCCCTGGACCTAAAGTCAGAAAGACTTGTGTTCAAATGTGACCTCAGACACTTAATTAATTGTACGACCCTGGGAAAGTCATTTAATCATTGTTTATCTCAGTTTCCACAACAATATGTAATTAGTAATAATGATAATAACCTACTTTACAAGGTTTTGGTAAGAATCAAATAGGATTTTATTTGTCTTTTAAAACACAGCAGAATGACTGGAACTCATAAGCTTGCTCCATTTATCTACTTATTAATCATCAAATTGAAATCCAATTCACAAGTTAAGGTCCTTTGTTATATTCAAACTTCTAAAAGAGCTTTGACAAAGCTTTTTCTTTCACTATGTTCTGGCATGTTGATTGGAATTTTATTCTTCCAATTCCTAACCAGATGTGCTAGTAGATAACTTCACACTGTTCCTAAAAATATCTGTGCCTCAGTGATGACTCCAGTTGTTATTTAACCTTCCTTTGTCAGGGATGCCCTCACTGGAGCATGCCTAAGGGTAATTATCCTTGAAATCTTTTGTTTCTTTTGGTGATGAGAGGATCCTAGCAAGATAAATAATTTGCTCAGACTGAGATAAAAGCATAAACTACATTTCAAATAAACCTTTCCAAGACAGTATTTCCTTTCATAAAGAACTGGAGTGGGGGGCAGCTAAGTGGCATTGTGGATAGAGCACTGGCCCTGGAGTCAGGAGGACCTGAGTTTAAATCCAGCCTCAGACACTTAATAATTGCCTAGCTGTGTGCCCTTGGGCAAGTCACTTAACCCCATTGCCTTAAAAAAACAAACAAACTTAAATAAATAAATAAGAACTGGAGTGACCTGTATTTTCAACAAAGCCCTTGGAATTGGGCAGATTCAAGTTCCTTTCATAGCAGGAAGTATGAAATTACTTGATACACTGAAATCAAGCAATATTAGATACTTAACTATTCACACAGAGAAAAGGAATCTATTCCTGTAAGGTTTACTTTTAAAGCACTGACTTAAGGATATGTAAAATTTAGATATAATGCATCTTATTTTAAACTTTATAAATCCCATAATAAAAAAGGAAAATAATGCAGCAGTGAAACTATACCAAAGAAATCAGTAAAAGAAAATCTTTGAGGAATTGCATGATGTAAAGATTCTATATACAAATATATATATATATATATATACATATATACATAAATACAGATATTTTCCTCTTGTCCTGAACATAAATATGTTGGAATTTGGAAAGGGGGAAGGGGAAGGAGAGTCTTCTGTCTAATTCCACTGATGACAATTTAATTATCACTAGAATTCATTTTTCTTTCAAAGTGTTTCTGAATACTTAACACTCAATTTGGAAAGACCTCATGGGAACTTTGAAGTTGTTTTTAACTTCTTTTTGTTGAAGGATCTCAGTTCACTAGAAAAATCTTGTAAATTATTGTAGTTCAAAAAAAACTGCTAGAAAAAATACATTATGAAAAAAGTTGACACTTTTATTGCATTTTAAGGTTTACAAAGTGATTTACATATATTATTTCTTTTGATCATCCCAGTCACCCTCCTCCTCCATCACTGTAGTTGGTTCCTGTCCTTTTTTTATGGAAGAAGACCAAACAACAAAACTATGTTAGAGACAAGTTACAATGTGTTTGACTGTGGCTGATCATGCCAATATGAGCTCAGAATTCTCTATCACAGCTTGGGCAGAAATAGTCTATGTGAACATCTGGGGTGGATATTCAAAATTTGCATATCTCACATTTCCTTTGAACTGCTTCAATTCTGCCTTGCTTACAGAACCCAGCCCCTTCTCTGAAGACCACCATGCTGGGTGGTCCAATGCCGGTGTCTCCCATGCTGAACAATCAGTTCCAAAGTTCTTAAGAGAGACTTTTAGAGTATTCTTGTATTGCTTTTTCTGTCTCTCCCCATCTCCACCCAGGTGAGCTCTTGCCCTGTGTCAGTTCTCCATGAAATAGTTTTTTTGGCAAGCATACATGTGGCATTTGAACCATGTGGCCAGTTCATCAGAGTTGGGCATCACTGTTGGGTATTGGTTCAATATCACTGTGGAAGAAAATCTCCACTGAAATGTTAGTACTCTTTGCTTGACTTTGTACTGTGTAGAATATAATTTTTTTATTCATGACTTAGACAGAAATATAGATGGAATGCTCATCAAGCTAGAAAGGTAGCTAATGCACTAGACAGCGTCACGATCCAAAAAGAATCTTGATAGGCTAAAGAATTTGAACTGAATTTAAGGAGATGACATTCAATAGGGTTAAATGTCAAGTTGTATACTTAGGTTTAAAATGGGCTTTACAAGCACAAGATGGGGGAAGTCTAGTTAGAAAACAGTTTGGAAAAAAGTCTAGGATTTGCAAGTTTAATATGAGTCAGTTGTGTGACATGGCAGCCAAAAATACCAATTTACTGTGGTCTACATTGAGAGAAACAGAGATTTAGGGAAGGAAAGGGAAAGGCTGTTGTAGAGCACCAACTGTATGACAATCATCATATTAAATGTATTATACAAATAGTATTTATTTGATTGTCGCAACTCTTGGAAGTGTTATTATTCTCATTTTATTCTTTTTTTTGTATAACACATGGTTTATTTATTTATTCTTATTTTATACAAATGATGTTTTTCATACATTACTAAAATATTCTTGTTTAAGAGTAAAATTAATACCCCCTCCCCCCAAAAAATATAGACCCGCATGAGTGATAAAGTAAAGGAAAGAGAAAAAATTAAAAATAAAAATAAAAATATAATAATAATAGGTACAACCAGGTGGCACAGTAGACAGAGCACCAGCCCTGGAGCCAGGAGCACCCAAACAAATCTGACCCCAGACACCCAACAATCACCCACCTGTGTGACCCCGGGCAAGCCACCCCAACCCCATTGCCCTGTAACCTACCTCAAAAAGACCCAAAATAAAATAAAATAAAGTAATAATAATAATGATAATAATAATATTAGTAGTAGTAGTAGTAGTAGGGGTGGCCAGGTAGTGCACCAGACAGAGAACCCGCCTTGGACCCAGGAGCACCTCGCTCCAAATCCTGCCTCAGACACCTAACAATCACCCAGCTGTGTGACCCCAGGCAAGCCACCCAGCTCCATTTGCCCTGCAACCCCCTAATAATAATAATAATAATAATAATAATGATAATGTGCTTCAGTCTGTGTTCCAACACCTCCAGCTCCATCATGGGTAGATCACATTCTTTATAATAAGTCCATCACAAAAGCTACTTCCATATTTTTCCACCATTGCCATTGCTGATCACAACTCCCTCCATTCATACTTTCCCACTACCATATACTATATTTTCTCCCTCCTTTCACTTTGTCCCTCTTCTTAATTGTGCTGTAGGGTAGCTGAGTAGCACAGCAGACAGATCCCTGGCCCTGGGGCCAAGAGGCCCTGAGCCCACATACCACCCCTTAGGCCCAGTATACACCTGGCCCTGTGGTCCCGGAAAGGCCATCCAATCCCAGCCCTTTGCAAGAAGTAAAAAGAAAATGTGTTATATCTGATCACTCTCCTCCCACAGTCTATCCTCTCCTCCATCACTCATATCCCCCCCTTCCCCCTGTCTCCTATCTCTCCTTACTGTAGATGTCTATACCCCATTGAGTATATGTGCTGTTTCCTCTCTTAGCCACCTCTGATGAGAGTGGATTCCCTCATTCCCCCTTGCCTTCCCCCCTTCCATATCATTGTAATAGCTCATTGTAATAAAAAAATCTTATTGTATGAAATATCTTAGCCTATTCCACCTCTCCTTTTTCTTTCTCCTACTACATTTCCCTTTTATCCATTGACTCCATTTTTACAATATATTATATCTTCAAATTCAGCTCTCTCTTGTGCTTCATCTATAAAAATTCCTTCTACCTGCTCTATTAAATGAGAAGGTTCATATGAGTATTATCAGTATCATTTTTCTATGCAGGAATACATGTATTTCATCATCATTAAGTCCCTCGTATTTTCCTCTTCTCCTCCACTCTCTATGCTTCACCTGAGTCCTGTATTTGAAGATCAAACTTTCTATTCAGCTCTGGCCATTCCAACAGGAACATTTGAAATTTCCCTGGTTCATTTAAAGTCCATCTTTTTCCCTGGAAGAGGATGTCAGTTTTTCTGGGTAGTTGATTCTCTATTGCATTCTGAGCTCTTTTGCCTTCTGGAATATTATATTCCAAGCCCTACGAGCTTTTAATGTAGTTGCTGCTAAGTCCTGTGTGATCCTGACTGCAGCTCCATGATATTTGAATTGTGTCCTTCTGGCTATTTGTAATATTTCTCTTTGACTTGGGAGTTTTGGAACTTGGCTATAATATTCCTGGGGGTTGGTTTTTTTTTTTTTGGATCTCTTTCTTGTAGAGCTCGATAGATTCTCTCAATTTCTATTTTGCCCTCTGCTTCTAGGATAGCAGGGCAATTTTCCTGTAGTAATTCTTTGAAAAATGATGTTAAGGCTCTTTTCCTAATCATGACTTTCAGGTATTCCAATAATTTTAAATTATTTTTCCTGAATCTGTTTTCCATATCAGTTGTTTTTTTCAGTGAGATGCTTCACATTTTCTTCTATTTTTTCATTCTTTTGGTTTTGAAGTATTGTGTCTTGATTTCTCATAAAATCAGCAGTCTTCCTCAGTTCCATTCTACATCTGAAGGATTTGTTTTCCTCAGAGAGCTTTCTTATCTCTTTTTCCATCTGGCCAATTCTGCTTTTTAAAGTATTCTTCTCAATAAATTTTTGTACTGTTTTATCCATTTACCTAGGTTTTTAACATGTTATTTTCTTCAGCATTTTTTTGGATCTCTTTGGCTAAGCTGCTAACTTCTTTTTCATGTTTTTCCTGCATATCTCTCATTTCTTTTCCCAGTTTTTCTTCTATCTCCCTCACTTGATTTTTAAAGTCTTTTTTGAGCTTTGTTGTAGCCTGAGCCCAATTTCTGTTTTTCTTAGTGTCTTTAGATGCAGGAGCTAGTACTTCCTTATCATCAGACTGAGTATTTTGATCCTTCTTGGGATCATAGACAAAGTATGTCTCAATGGTGTTCCTCTTTTTTTCTCTTCTTACTCATTTCTCCAGCCTGTGCCTGGTTTTGGGGTGCTTCCTGAGCTTTTGAGTATTATTGGGACACCCCCCCCCCCTCCAAAGGACCTCCATGTGTGAGGCTCTGTCTTCCCTCCTGGTCTGTGAATGACCACAAGTGCACTCCTCTGCCATGGGGTTTAGGTGGGGGGGCCTACTGTTCTATGGGGGGGCCTAGACTGTGATCTGAATGTGGTCAGAGCCCCAGAGTCCTGTTCCAGGGACAGAGGACAGACCTCAGAAGTCTCTCTCTGCTCCCCTACCTAGGTTCAACACTCATGCCTGGGGGCTCCTGCTTCCTGGCTCCATCTGCTTCCGGTTCCCATGTTTACAGATTATTTATTTTTGGTATGAGGAATTAGGATTAAGGGAAAGAGATACATAGGAGATAGTTTTATAAAGTGTCCATCAGATTCTGAAGATGTATTTTGTTCTGTTTTGTTTTGTTTTACTTCTTCTGGATGGGGATAACATTGTCCATAGCCAATCTACTAAAATTGTCCTACTTCTCTGAACTGCTGAGAAGAGCTGCTTCTATCATCTCACAGTGTAGTTGTTAATGTGTATACTGTTCTCTTGGTTCTTCTCCCTTTGCTCAGCATCAGATACTATAAGTCATTCCATGCTTCTCTAGAGTCTGACCATTTATAGTTTTTTATAGAACAATAGTATTCCATAGTATCATGTAACATAACTTGTTTAGCCATTCCCCAATTGATGAACATCAATTTCCAATTTTTTGCCATGACAAAAATTGTTGCTATGAAGCACTGTTCCCTATTTTTTCATAATTTCTTCTGTATATGGACCCAGAATTGGAATTACTGGGTCAAAGGGCATGAACATTTTGATTGCTAGTTGGGCATAGTTCCATATTGTTCTCTAAAAAGCTTGGTTCTGTCCACAACTCCACCAGCAATGCATCAATGTCCCAATTCTCCCACAACCTTTCCAACATTTATCATTTTCCCTTTTTCTCATCTGGGCCAATTTGATAGGTGTGTGATGAAACCTTGTTGTTTTAACTTGCTTTTCTCTAATCAATACTGATTTGTAACATTTTTTCATATTATTATATATAGCTTTAATTTCTTCATTTAAAAATTGTGTGTTCATATCCTTTTGACCATTTATCATTTGAGGAATGATTTCTGATTTTATAAATTTGATGCAATTCTCTCTATATTTTAGAAATGAGACCTTTATCAGAACTCCTATCTGTGAAGATTGTTTCCCAGATTTCTGAGTTCCTTCTAATTTTGGCAGCACTGACTTTATTAGTACAAAAACATTTTAATTTAATATAGCCAAAATCATTCACTTTACAATTTATAATATGCTCTAATACTTTCTTGGTCATAAATTTGTCCCTTTTCCATAGATCTGAAAGAGTATTTCATGCTCTATTAATTTATCTATGGTATCACTCTTTATGTCTAAATTCTGTATCCATTTTGGCTGTATTTTTGTATAGGGTATGAGATGTGGATCTGTGTTTAGTTTTTGCCAATGTCTTTGGGTTTGTCAAATAATAGATTGCTGTAGTCATTTACTACAGTTTCTTTTGAACCTATCTCAATGCACTGATCCATTACTCTGTTTTTAAACCAGTACCAGGCAGTTTTGATGACTGCCGCTTTATAGTATTGTTTTAGATCTGATGGAGCTAGGTCACCTTCCTTTACATTTTTTTCATCAGTTTCCTTGATATTCTTGCACTTTTGTTGCTCCAGATGAATTTTGTTACCATTTTTTTCTAGCTCGGTATTATTTATTAGTTTGATTGGTATGGTACTGAATATTAATTTGATTTGGGTAGAATTGTCATTTTTATTATATTAGCTTGACATAACCACGAGCAATTGACAGTTTTCCAATTATTTATATCTGACCACAGTTTCTGGGTTTGCCTTGGGAGGTAGATTCATAAGTATTTAATGTTGTCTAGAGTTATTTTAAATGTAATTCCTCTATCTCTTACTCTTAGGTTTTGTTGTTCATATATAGAAATATGATAAATTATGTGGGTTTATTTTATATCCTGCGACTTTACTGAATTTGTTAATTCAAGGAGTTTCTCAAGATGATTTTTCTTAGGTTCTCTAATTATACCATCATAGCATCTCCAAAGAATGAAAGTTTTGCTTCTTTATTGCCAATTCTGATTCCTTCAATTTCTTTTTCTTCTCTTATTGCTACTGCTAGCATTTCTAATACTATATTGAATAGTAATGATGATAATGGGCATCCTTGTTTCATCCTGATTTTATTGGAAATGCTCCATTTATTACCATTACATATAATATTTGTTTATGGTTTTTAGATAGATACTAATTATTATTTTAAGGGAAACTCTATTTTTTTCCTAAACTTTCTAGGGTTTTAATAGGAATGATGTATTTTATCAAAGGCTTTTTCAGCATCTATTGAGATAATCCTATGATTTCTGATTTGCTATTGATATGTTCAATTATGTTGAGTGTTTTCCTAATATTGAACTTCTCCTGCCTACTTGGTAAAATCCATCCTGATCATGGTGTATTATCCTAGTAATAATTTGCTATAGTCTCATTGATAAAATTTTTTTTAAAATTCTTGCATTAATATTCATTAGGAAGATTGGTCTATAATTTTCTTTATCTGTTTTGGTTCTTCCTGGTTTAGTTCCCCCTCAAAACTGCCTTGGCTACATCTTTATAAATTTTGGTATGATATCTCATTATTATCATTTTCTTGGATATAATTATTGATTATTTCTATTATTTGCTGTTTGATCCACTCATTATTTAAGATAAAGTTATTTCATTTCCAATTAGTCCTTGGTTTATCTTTCAATCTCCATTAAGTTTTCTCTAGAGGTCTATCATATCTAAGTTTTTTAAGATTTTATGCACCTTCTTAACTTCTTTCTTGTTTATTTTGTTGTTAGATTTATCTACTTCTAAGAGTGGGAGATTAAGGTCTCCCATTATTTGCTGTCTATGTCCTTGTAATTCACTCAACTTTTCCTCTAAGAATCTGATGTTATACTACTAGGTGCATACATGTTTAGTAATGTTATAGCTTCATTGCCAATTCATTGTTTGTTTTCTGCTTTTTGCAAGGCGATGAGGTTAAGTGACTTGCCCAAAGTCACACAGCTAGGTAACTGTTAAGTGTCTGAGACCAGATTTGAACTCAGGTCCTCCTGACTTCAGGGCCAGTGCTCTATCTACTGCACCACCTAGCTGCCCTTCCAATGTTCCTTTTAAGAAGATGTAGTTTTCTTTCTCATCCCTTTTAATGAGATTGATTTTTGCTTTTACCTTTTCTGAGATTAGGATTGCTACCCTAATTTTTTTACTTCAGCTGAGACATAATATATTTTGCTCCTTTTGCCTTTACCTTGTGTGTATCTCTCTGCCTCAAATATGTTTCTTGTAAATAACATATATTGTAGGATTCTAGTTTTTAATCCATTCTGCTATCTGCTTTCATTTTATGGGATAATTCATCCCATTTACATTTACAGTTAAGATGACTAATTCTGTATTTCCCTACATGCTATCTTTCTTCATTTATATTTTTTCTCTTTGCTTTTCTCTTTTTCTTCCTCACCAAAATTTTACTATCTTTCTTTTAAAAATTTAACTTTCAGTTTATTTTCACTTATACCTTCACCTTCCCATTTAACAGCCCCTACTTCCCTTATCTTTCCCTTTCCCAGTCCCCTCCTTCCTCTTAGATTAAGGCAGATTTTTAAACTTAAGTGGGAATATATCTTATTCCCTCTCTGGGCTAAATCTATTGAATAGAATTTACTCAGCATTTATATTCTCCCTTCTTTCCCTCTAAAATTATAAATCTCTGTGCCTCTTCCCTTGGTGTTATTTATCTCTCTAGTACTATTAATCAGGTATCATCAATTACAATTTGATTATTTGATTGCTTGATAAGCTCATATTTTTAGCAAGGTATCATCACAGATTGCTTACTTGATAAGCAAAATTGTCTCACATTACATCAATTTATAATTATATTCTTTTTTTAACCTTTTCAAGTATCTTTCAAAACACCCAATCCTCCTCATGATCCAAAGAATCATCCAAAGTTATATCATTTCTTGAACTATTTGTGTCCCTCTTCCCCCATGGGGGAAACTTCTCCTTTAGAGGCAAGAGAAGAGGAGAGGAGGGGAGGGGAGGGGAGGGGAAGGGAGGGAAGGGGAGAGGAGGAGAAAAGAGACCTTTAGTCCTTTCCAAGCCTTGGCCATGACTTTATGGATTTCAAAATCATACTTCTACTATTGTCTCATCCTTGAACTTCCAAAAGCTCCTAGGGCCTCCTGCCCAAGAATGTTCTGCTATACGAATAGCCTGCTTACCAAAAAATATTCCTCTTACAAGGTCCACTACTTTTCTCTTATTGGGAAGTTCCTTCTTCCTAGAGCCTCCAGTTTGTGAAGGGCCAAGTCTGGTTTGTTTTACTTCCTCTCCTGGTGCAATTTCTGATTTTATGAATTTCAAAATTATACCCCTCTCTACTTGATAACTTTCAACATTCCCTCCCCCACTTTCCACCCCAACTTTTCAGCTGCCTTTTGTGTGTTGCATTTGTCCACTAGAATGTAAGTTATTTATGGTCAGAGACTGATTTTCTTTTAGCTTGTTCTTGTATCCTTAGTGCTTAGCATAGTCCTTGACTAAAGATAAGGGCTCAACAAATGTATATTTCCTTCCTTCCTCCCTAGGTTTGATCCCTGGAGAATACGTAGGCATAGAAGTAAGGCATGGATAATGACCCTGAAAATATTCTGAAAAAGAGTCAGTCATTCAAAACAGAAGAGAACTGAGAGAGAGCTATAGCCCAAAAATACCAAGAAAAAGAGAATTCTAGAGGCAGAGGTGGTTATGGTATTTGTTAAATACACAAGTCAAAAAAATAAGGACTGAATTTATCATAAGAGATGGTTGACTGACTTTGGAAAATGCAATTTCAGTCAAGTGGTCAAAGTCAGAAGCCATGTTACAAGTGGTTGAGAAGGAGTGGGAAAGAGAAGGTGTGGAGGAAATCAATGTAGATTTATTTTTCTAGGTGTTAAGTTGCAAAAAAAGGAGGGATATAGCACTAGAATTTGAGGAAATGGTTGCATTAAGTATAGATTTTTTTTTAAGGGTCAGGGAGATCGTAGGTAACAGAGAAGGAAACAGTGGATAATGAAGGTTTGAAAATTAGAGGGGAGATTATTTTCAAGGGGAAAAATCTTGGAAAAATTGGAAAGAGGAAAAATTAAAGGCAAAAGTAGAGAGATTGTCCTTAGTAAATAGAAGGAATACCTCTTCTTTAAAGATTGACACAAAGGAGAGGATGAGTTGAGTGTTAATGTTGATGTATAGAATTGAATATTCTATGAATGAACTGAATCTGTATACTAAAGCAATGAGTCTTTTACTGAGAAATGTTGTTCATACTTGGTGCTAATTGAGAAATGGGACTTGAATAGGAATGGGAAACAGGAGAAGAAGAAGAGATTCAAGATACAAAGATGCAAAGTTGACTGGAAAGACAAGAGATTATGGTCAAAAGAATTTTACAGTTTTGGATCATGAATGTAGAATTATAACATTATTATCCCTGTAGAACAGGGGTTCTTAATCTAGGTACATGAACATAAATATGTGTATATATATATATATATATATATATATATAAACATGTATAATATAATTATATTTCAACATAATTAGAATCTTTTGTGATTCTATTTTATTTCATACATTTAAAAATGTTATTCTGAGAAAATATCTATGGGCTTTACTAGACTGATTAAGGGTCCTTGAAACAGAAAAAGGTTAAGAAATCTTTCCTACATCAGCAAGTTCCTTGAAGACAGGAAACATTTTTGTTTTTACTTTGTCACTACAATGCTTGGCACAGTGCCTAACATATAGTAATGTCACCAATGGGATTTGAGTCTCCAATTAAAGATAGAAATCAAAGGTTACTGAAAGACTAATTCACATGCTCCTGGGATTTTAAAATTGCTCAGAATTTTATTACAAATTATTACAAAGTCAACAAGTTAAAACTCCTAGAAAAGCAGTAAGCACTTTGAGGATAGGCTAGGTGAAGTTTGAGTGAGTGAGGGTGAGGGAGAAGAGAGAGAGAGAGAGAGAGAGAGAGAGAGAGAGAGAGAGAGAGAGAGAGAGAGAGAGAGAACGAGAACAAACACACCCTGGCCATGTGGCATGGGGGCCTATGGTGAACCACCAGGGTCTAGCATGGGAGTTCATTGCCTAGGAAGGAAAGAGAGATAAAGACATCCTACAGGGTAGAAGACAGAGTCAAGAAGAAGCAAGAAGGGGTGGCAATTCCTCTTAAATACATTTCTGTAGTAGGTTGGACAAGGGGAGGCACTTCTAAAGAAAGACTTCTAAGTTCAACACATCATTTCCTATCACACTAGCATCAATGGGCAAGGTCAAGTAATTGGGAACTAGAAGTTGGGTGAAGAAGAATGGGAAGACAGGATACCAAACAATAGGAGTCAGTTTACATCTCAGGAGCAAACAGCCTTTCACACTTAACAAAATTTAACAGCATTAAAGATTACAGAATTTCTTTTTAATTATAAATTTTCTATATTCATAATTCTCTGCTTCAGTCAATGCTTACTATTTGCTTATTGATTGATTGGAAGGCTAGGGACTCCTGATGAGACAAAAAGTAGGACCATCCCTGAGAGGACATCAATATATATTCTGAAGAGTAAGGGAAGGGTAAAGAGGAAGACTATGAGCCAGACACTCAGCTTTTTGAGAAAGGTGAGAATGACCCAAGAATTGATCCCTGTCACCAAAATCTAGATAGAGTAAGATGGATAGATAAACATAAAGTGAACATGAAAGAAAGTTGCAGAGAGTGGGGCAGAAAGAACAGACATGAGAGAAATTATATATAAATTAATGGTGAGCATGGTCAAGAATTTATCACAGAGGAGAGATAGGGAGAAGTCAGGTTTCCATGACTCAGGATTGTGAAAGAAATGTGTAATACACAAAGCAGTCAATTTCCTCATCTGTAAAATCAAGACATCAAACTGGATTTCCAGGATCCCTTCCAAGTTTTCCATTCTATAACTCTGATTAGGAATTTCCAGTCAGTTTCTTTGCAGAGGAATAGGGCAGGAACTAATTTTCATAGGACCTTTGATTTGCTTATTGCAAAAGGTTTCCAAACTGTGTTCTCAGAATGTTTCCCTTCACTTATTAAGTGCACATATAATCCAAGTTAAGGAAATTGCTTCATAAAACAGATGGATGGAGATTTCCTTTGAAGTTGAACAGGTGGTGTCCACAGCATAGTGACTCTTATGGTAGGGATAGACAGGAAAGCACATTATTTCCCAATTGCTTACTTAATGATAATATAATTACCCAGGTCTTCCTTTTCTTTCCCTTCCCACCCCTTATTCAATTGTGATTGTTGTCAGTCCCAGGAATTTTCATTTGAGCTTCTGGATGGAGATAAATACTAATTAGCATAAGTTGTCATTATTTCCTGAAATAAGAAATGAGAACCTATCTTTCAGTTAAGTCAACATAGAATCCTAGATTTAGAGCTGGAAAGGACTTCAGAAAGAATCTGGTAATACTAAGGCATTTTGCAGATGAAGAAGGGAGAGACCAAGAAGGCAAGCAGAGCAATCAGAATCCATAATCAGAATGGAACAAATCATTATACTTCTTACTAGGCTATTTGAAAAATAAGGAGAAACCTTATTGACACATTTCACAACAAGGGTATTAGAACAAAGGAACAGGTGCTAATTAGCTATTATAAGATTCCCAGATGAAAATTAATCAATGTTGCACTGTAAAATGTCACCTGTGATGATAATTAGGGCATACCACTCACATGTGTGCAAGTCTAGAAGGAAAGCTATATTAAGGGTTAAGGATAGGGCTAAGTCAGTTGGGAAAAAAACAAATCCTATGGCAAAAGGAGAAAGCAGTGTGCTATAGGACATTATAACAATTCTTTCAGAAAACTTAAGGGTTTTTATGTTGAATAAGTATTTGCTAGCATTGGTGAGAAGTTACTCTAATGTTCATTATACCATTTGGATATAATATTTTTACTCATCACATTATAAAACAAAGTACGTTATATCATTTTGAGATAAAAGATTGTACAAAAATTTATAATGTTTCAATAAATTATGAAACACTGTAATATATTTTGTGCCTTGATAACCTGGTTTAGGATCTTTAAATATGTGATTCAGTAGAAATTAATAATTAGTCTAGATGATCTAGAATGCATCTTTAATCTTAAAGCCTGATTATTAATTTCTAATATTTAAAAAAAGTCATCCTTCTTTGGATAACCTTGATTGACTAACATTCCTTTTCTTAAAACAGAACTTCATATAGAGAATAATAATGTCATCACAAAATCTTTATCATATTTACTTAAATATTCCTTTAGCATTTTGAAAAGCTAAAAAAATCTTCATTCTCATAGGAGCATATAACTGATAGCAGATGCCAAGGTTATGCACTAGCCCAGTTGGCTATTAGAATTTAGAAAGTTGTAAGCAAAAATGGCATAAATATATATTATTTTTTATACTTATCACCTGACATGCTTACAGCAATCTACTATAAGGACCAGGGACATAAGAAAGAAAAAAAATATTTTCCTTACTAAATGTCAGTTTCTAGATAAGATATGTGGATGGTCAAATTCTTTGAGCCAGATTTTAATTATGTCAGGTGAAAAATTTGCAAATACCATGTTTGGGAAACCTAGTTAAGAAAATATAGTCTTAGAGCTAACTAAAAAGCTGTTTTTCCAGCTTTTCTCAATAAGCCTATTACCCCACTGGGTTGCTAGTTTCAAAGGTTATTTTGAAGTGATTTTCCGGTGGAGAGCTTCTTTTTAAAAATTATTTATTTATTTTTAAGTTGTATTTATTTAAGGCAATGGGGTTAAGTGACTTGTCCAAAGTCACACAGTGACAGATTTAAACTCAGGTCCTCCTGACTCCAGGGCTGGTACTCTATTCACTGAACCATCTAACTGCCACTGGTCTCATAGGATATTAGTTCAACATAAACTTCCTTGATAACTAGATTCAGACTCAGAAAGAAGACTAATTTTCAGTCTCATGAGGTCTTTAATGGCAAATTCCCATGATTAAGAGTGATTTCAGCTCTAAAGGATCAGAAAGATTCCATGTAGTTTCACACTTACACACACATACACAGAAGACCCAACTGATTCTATCAGTTGTTGCACATAACTGTGCTTAAGAATGAAATATAATAAACAGAAACTTGGTATGTAAAAGTACAGTCATTTCAAAATGCATCTAGAACCCAATTTTTTAAATAAAAACAAATTGTTTATAGTATATATGCTTAGTTATTAACCATGTTTATATGCACAAATACAAACCATTGCTTTCAGAATCCCTTTAAACAATGAGAGCACTTTCAAGTGACTTTAAAATAATTTCAACAGGTGTTTCAAATTCCAAATGAAACAAAACAGTCATAAAGGAAAATCAGATTTCCAAATAGGTGATATGTGGCTTATTGCATTTGACTAAGCATAATATTTTCTTTTTTATTTTATCAATATTTTATTTGTTTACAATTATATACAATAGAACTTTCTACCCATAATTTTTTGGTAAGGTTTTGAATTTTACACTTTTTCTCCCACCTTCCCTTTCCTCTCCCTTCCCCTCCACAAAAGGCAATCTGATAATCTTTACATTGTTTCCATGCTATGCATTGATCAAAATTGAATGCATTGAGAGAAAAAACTATCCTTGAGGAAATAATAAAATATTAGAGATAGCAAAATTAGGTAGTACATAAGACAACTTCTTTTTTTAAGTTGAAGGTACTTTGGTCTTTGTTTAAACTCCACAGTTCTTTCTCTGGATACAAATGATATTCTCTGTCACAGACACCCTAAAATTATCCCTGATTATTGAACTGATGGGGTGAGCAAGTCTGTTAAGGCTGATCACCCCCAATTTGCTTTTAGGATGTATAATGTCCTTCTGGATCTGCTCATCTCATTCAGCATTAATTCATAAGCATGATATTTTCATACTAAAATCTTACAAAACCCTTATAAAAGTTGATAAAGTAACATAGTTATTTTAAATAATTTTCCCCACAGAATTTAAGTTTCTTTCTAATACCATCCAAGTTGTAAATAGCTGTACAAAAGTTTACTAACTTGTGCAATATAACCAAAAAAATTACTCAAAATTTGAAATAACCCTCTTATTTATGTGACCCCAATTCAGTTAAAGACATTTCCAGATTTCTGTATGCAAAAAAAGGTTTTTTTGTCATAAAGGATATTATAATATACTATTCACATTTAAAAACCTCACACCATAGATCTCCAAAAGAATTTTCAAAGTTCCAGCATCTCATTCAGCACAAAATCAGTTATGCTGAAAGAGCTTCACAAAGATTGGGTAAGATTTATCCTTTGCTATCCTTTAACCTCTAATATGTGTTTGTGTGTTAGTATGCAAAAATATGCATGTGTATATATGTATGAAAATATATAGTATGTATATGAATATATACGTGTGTATCTACAGAACAGAACAAAAATCTACATCAAAATGGCAAAATCTAACAATGGGACTTCAAATATACAAGTTCTCCAAGAGCTCATTAATTAAATAAAATTAGACAAAATAGTTGTTAATACCAGATTATTGTACTGAATTAGCTTACAAAAAGTAAAATTAAAATCACATACAAGCTTATCTTAAACAAAGTGCGAAAAAAAATCTCATTGTCCTTATTTAGTCTTAAAGCAAAAACAAATCTTTAAAATTTGGATTTAACAAACTCAAATTGTCCTAAAGTATTTTTAGCAAATATCTTTAGGAAAAAATAAAGTCATTAAGTACACCCCAAGGATTTACAACTATATATTTCCATTTTAAAATTACAAGATTTTCTTTGTACTTTAGTTAATAATCTTAAGAACTTTATAAACTATAACCAAAATAATTTAAAATAAGTTTCTTTTTGTATAGAAATATAGGTGATAGAATAGTGACTGTTTTTCCAAATCAGGTAATGATGTCCTTTTAGTAGGGGAAACTGGCACACATTTCACTAATTGAAAAAAAAAAGCCAGGACATGATTATTATACAATAAGTTATATCGGGGCGGCTAGGTAGTGCAGTGGATAGAGCACAAGCCTTGGAGTCAGGAGTACCTGAGTTCAAATCAGGCCTCAGACACTTATTAATTACCTAGCTGTGTGGCCTTGGGCAAGCCACTTAACCCCATTGCCTTGAAAAAACCTAAAAAAAAACTAGAATTGGACAAATGGAAATGCATGACTTTGGGAGACACCAAGATTCCATCAAAGTAAAAAAACTGAAAAAATAAAAGAAAATGTAAAGTACCTCCGAAAAAAAACGACTGACCTGGAAGTAGATCCAAGAGAGGTAATTTATGAATTATTAGTCTACCTGAAAACCACAATCAGAAAAAGAGCCTGAACCATATCATGCAAGAAATTATCATGGAAAACTGCTCTCCTATTCTAGAACAAGAAAATAAATAGTTTTGATCACTCCCAAAAAGAGATTCTAAAATTAAAAAATTCTAAGGACTATTGTAGACAGATTTCAGAGAGAGGGAGGGAGGGAGGGAGAGAGAGAGGGAGAGGGAGAGGGGGAGAGAGAGAGAGAGAGAGAGAGAGAGAGAGAGAGAGAGAGAGAGAGAGAGAGAGAGAGAGAGTTAGTTTTGTATGAACTTAGACCTTTTCCTATTCTAACATTCTATGATTCCATATTTCATAAAGGCAAATCTATTTTCAAATGTAAACATTTCATAAAAACCCTAACATTTCACCTATTTAACAATCTTACTGTGCATACCACCCCAAGAACATAGAGGTACAATAAAACAGTTAAAATAGGCATAACAAGTGCATATTAACAAGAAAAACTCCCAGTTCTTACTCATGATTATTTGCTCCTTCTTCACATAAAATTCCTACAAAATTATCTGTTTTTCAAATTTACAGAATCAATTCATCAATCTGAATCAATCAAAAAGAAGATAAGAGGTAGTGAAAGGGTCTGCAAAGGGAAGGCAAGCTTAAGGGAACCATGAAATGATACCTATGAAAAAGAATGGAGGAAGAAAACCTACAAAAAGCACAACAATTTGAGGCTGTTTGGTTTTTGGGCCTTATAACTAAATGTCCTAAACATAAACTTCGATTTTCAAGAAAAGATTAAATTACCTAGGTACATGTAGGGGAATATATAATGTCTTTTAGAATTTCTAGCAATAGTAGTCATGATGATGAAATTTTTGGTACTTTAAATAAGCAACAGATTAAATCAAGTTAATCATTACAGGAAGCACACATGTTCATTTTGGCATTTAACTAACCATTTCAGTGAACTGAAGCAGGACCAGAATTACTTGAAAGAATTAAATGTTCCTTCCAAAGCTCCAAATTTACTTCCCTGGAGTGAGGAGCCAAGAGAGAGAATCTGGTTCATTATTTTTTCAGGAAGTAAATTTAAAAAATTAAAGCAAGCAGATATTTCTTTTTTCTAAGACTCCAGAGAGTTTTAAAAGTAAGAAAAATTCTAATCACGAATACAAAAGCATTTTTTCTGAAATGTATTTTAAGTTTCCTCTGCCTTTTTAATCAGAGAATGTTGATTATATAACCTGTTTCTTGCATGTGGAGATAATGGTCACTTTCTTTGCATCAGTGGCCCAGGTTTTTGGTTTGCCAGTTTATTTCCCAAATCTCCAAAACAATCTTGAGCCCTCAAAGTAGAAGTTTGGATGAATAAGACAAGCCCTTACATTGTCTATAAAAGTATAGAAAATTAGAGCTCATAATTTACTGATAGAGGGAATTACCTGGTGAGAAACCTTCTTCTCTGAAAATGAGAGTATTAGAGAGTTTCCCAGAGAAGTGACATGTTAAGAGACTTGCCCAAGGTCACACAGCCATTATGTGACAGAATCAGGACTTGACCTGGGTCCTCACATAACAGAGTGTAGATTTAGTCCTGCCAGATTTTAAGATTTGATGAAATTTTCACTGTAAACATTTGTCCATTTTAAAAAGTGCCATGTTTAATTTATGTCAGATTAAAGGGAAAGTATTGATGACTTTTTCTTTGTTGTTGAAAGTAACATTTAGAAAAACCTAACTTGAGTTTAAAGAATTTAGAATTTAGGAAAAACCCATAGTCAAAACCTCATGATTTTTGTATTTTTTTAAACAGTCTATAATAAAACTCATTAGGTATTTCTTATTTGACATTCTTAGATATTTCTATTTGACATTATTTCTCCAAGTACCAAGAAGGAGGCCCTGTGTACTTGTTTTACCAAGAAATTAATATTGATAGCAATTATATGACAAGAAATTTTAAATGAAGGGAATATGCCAGCTACAAACTTTCTTATATATAATAAATTTGTGTGTTGAGAGTTCTGGACTCTTATCTTCTTATCTTTCCCCTATTGGAAAACCCAAGAAAATGAATGGTATTTTCCTATAAGTGATAGATGAGATTGATAACTAAAAAAATTGTTGTTCAGTCATTTGATTCATGTCCAATTCTTTGTGACACTGTTTGAAGTTTTGTTTGCAGAGATTCTCTAGTGACTTTTCATTTCCTTCTCCTCATTTTACAGATGAAGAAACTGAGGCAAATAGAGTTAAGTGACTTGTCCAGTGTTACACAACTGTTAAGTGCCTGAGACTAGATTTGAACCCAACTCTTCCTGACTCCAGGCTTCCTGACCTAGCTGAAACTAGAGAAAAGAAAAAGGATTAGAGTTAGAGAGGAATGGTGGGGCTTTTTCTAGATGTTGGGTACTTTGGAATGAACCCTGGCTCTGGAGACAGTTCTCTGATACTTAACACCTGTATCACCTTGGACCAATTACATAGGCTCATAGATCTAGAGTAGGGAGGTACCTTGCAGACCACTTAATCTAATTCTTTCATTTTGCAAATGAGGAAACTGAGACCCTGGGAAGTGACAGAATTTGCCCAAGGTTATACAGGAGTTTGAACTCTAGGTCTCTGAATTCAAGATAGGTCTCCTTCCACAATCCCACACTGCCTCCCTCTATGGGCTCCAATTCCTTCATTTATAAAATGAGAGGTTTTTTTGTATTATCTTTGAGGTCCTTTCCAGATGTAGATCTGTGGTCTAATGATCCTGTGGATCTAGAATGGTTTTTCATCCTTTTTTTGTATCATAGACCCCTTCTCAGAATCTTGTTTTTAAATACATAAAGTGCATAGATTTTGTGTATTATAGGACCAATTACATTGATAAATAGTAATCAAAATATTTTTTTAAATAAATATCAAGTTCGTGATTCAGCCATTCTGTGGAGCAATTTGGAACTATGCCCAAAGGGTTATAAAACCATGCATACCTTTTGACTGAGCAATACCACTACTAAGTCTGTATCCCAAAAGAGATAAAAAAACAAAAAAGGAGAAAGACCTAGATGTACAAAAATATTTATTGCAACTCTTTTCTGCTCTTGGAAATGGAAATTGAGGGAATGCCCATCAATTTGGAGAAGGGTTAAACAAATTGTGCTATGTGAATATGATGGAATACTATTGTGCTATAAGAAATAATGAGCATGATGCTCTCAGAAAAACCTGGAAAGACTTATATGGGTTAATGCACAGTGAAATATACTGTCTACAAAGTAACAGCAATATTTAAAGATGATCAGCTGAGAATGATTTAGCTATTCTTAGCAATGTGATGATCCAAGACAATTCTGAAGGACTTAGAATGAAAAGTGCTATCCATCTCAAGAGAAGGAACTGATGGTGGCTGAATACAGTTTGAAGCATACTTTTCTTTCCTATTTCTTGAGGGGATTTTCTTTTTTGGTCTATATATTTTCTTTCTCAACATGACTATTATGGAAATGTTTTGTATGCATAGGCAATATGGAATTGTTTTCCTTTTCAGTAGGATAAGGGCAGAGGGAGGAAGAAAAGGAGAAAATTGGAACTCAAAGTTGCGAAAATAAATGTTAAAAATTGTATCTGGAGAAAAAATAAAATACTAAATAAACTTAAAAAAACTAAAATAAAATGTCAAGTTCAGGAATCTCTTTTAGGAACTTCTGAAGTGCTAGAGACTTCAACTTACCTTAGAAACCAGTAGAACAGGAAGCCATACCACAAAGCTGGGAAATTTTTAAAAGAATTTCAGAAAATTTAAGTGAGAGGGGGAAAATAAAAGCCACTGTCTTCCATCCAAGCTTAATTGGCAGAGAGCAAAAAGCCAAAATAAGTTTCTCTCATCCCATCCTCCCAGAGGATGATTTATATTTGCTATACATGACAAGAGAGTTACAACTTTCAGGCTAAAAAGTTGCTTATTCAGGGTTTATACTTCGTTTTTGTCCTTTCTTATAAAATAATAAATAAATTAATAAATGCTTATTGCTTTAATTAGCTTTTTCTGAGCTTCATTTTCACTGAATCCCTCACAGAAAACTTTCATAATAAAAGCAAAAGAAAAAATTATCAACACATTGAAAAAGTATGACATCATATACAGTGTTCCTTATTCATAGGCAAAGGAGGAAAGAGAAGTATCTTCTCATATTGCTTACTTGAGACCAAAATATAAAAATTATTTATAAAAATACAATTTTCCTTGGTAATATTGTGAATAGTGTGCTAACTGGGGGTAGGGAAGGTAATTATTTTGGAGTCTGCCATACAAGAAGTTCCCCATGCTTATAGCCTGAAAAGAGCTATAAAATAAAAAAAGAAATAAATCCTCCTATTATACTCAAACTTTTTCTATTGAAATGCAGTACAAGGCTTGCCTGGGAGCTTCTATTGAAGCTTATGTCCTTCATTTGCAGTAACTGAGAAGGGGTCCATATGTTTCTCTGACATGGAAAAGGTTAAGAACTTCTGCCCTAAAAGAAGAAAAATGTGAATGTTGCCTGGCATAGATGACTCAAGTGGAACATACTGACAAAATATTGAGCAGAGAAAGTGAAAACTGCTGCAACATAGTTTCAGAGGGTATGCCTTTAATAAATGAAGTCTATTCTAATGCATGAATATGTGGGGGCACCATGCAATTATTTTAGGGGTATGGAAAATCTAATGTCAAGTTACCAATACCACCAGAGGTGAAGGTAAAAAATTAAAAAGTAACTTCAAAGATCTGAAACATCATTTAGGATAAGGAGACAGTCATTAAAGTAACAATGACCTTAGAGTGTCAGAATCACACATAATAAGCCCAAATGTCAGAGGACCCTTAGCTGAGAAGCTAGGATTTCAGAAACTTAGGCTATCTGAAAAGAAGGAGTAGCTTCCCAGTTACTTACAACTAATAGTGTTCTTCAGGGAAGGAAAAAAACACTCAATTAAGGAGAATTGTTCTTAAGAGATACAAGAGAATGAGGGAGATAGAGGGAGAGAAGGCAGTTGGAAATGAAATGAAAGTTGGCCAAATGGACTTGGCCAGATTTTAGTAATCGAGATGAGGGAAGTGCTAGCCAAACAAATCCAACTCTAGATAGCTGTACTATCTAGATAACAATAATATTTTTTTAAAAGAATGATTTTTAAAAGATTATAATATACTATAGTATATTATAAATATTTATTAATATAGAACTTTAAGATTTAGAAAATACCTTACAAATATTATCTAATTTTATTATCCACACAATAACTCCAGGAAATAGACATTTATTGTAATTGTTGTTGTTGTTGTTGTTGTCTTTTTACAGAATTGGAGAACAACTTGTAGGAGGCACTGTAGGAACTCAGATTTTCCTAACTCCAGGCCCAGTGCACTGAACTTCTACCTATTGCATCACTTTTTGCCTTTGTCTTATCTTGTATGCACCCCCTTTCTCTCCTTAGACTCTGCAAATTTTTACCCTGGTGCAGACCCTCATTAAATCACATCAGCATCTTCTGGTTGGTTTCCCTGCCTTAAACTTCTCCTCACTCCAGTCCATCCTTCATATATCTGTAAAATTAATCTTCCTAAAGTGCAGATGTGACTAAGTCAATTTAACCTTAAAAAAACTAAAAATTATACTATGACTTTTGGGACATTCAGTAATTTTACAATTTAAAAAAAGAATTTAAAAAAGCTTAAAATTACATAAAATAGGCAGTTAGGTGGCACAGTGGATAGAGTACCAGCCCTGGAGTCAGAAGGACCTGAGTTCAAATCTGCCCTTAGACACTTAATAATTGCCTAGCTGTGAGACCTTGGGCAAGTCACTTAACCTCATTGCCTTAAATAAATAATTTTTTTAAAAAAGTACACAAAATGCCCAAATCCATTGGTATGAGGCAAAACTGAGTTAGGTATTTTTGCTTTGTTGAATGTAGTTGAACCCCAACTAAATTAATAGTCAAAATGCAAATTTATCCACATGAGGATCCTTTGACTGAAAATTCTTTACACTTGTAACTTGTTTTGTTGACATATACACTGTCTGAATAGCTATCAATGAATAAGTAGTTGGCAAAAAACAAAACAACATAGAAGTTAACAGTCCTGGGCAAAATGGAAATATCTTTTAAAGGTATATCTTTAATTGAAGATATGGCACAAATTCTTATCTCTATATCTTGTGTTCTTATATCTTTCAGAGAATCTTTTCCATTTATCAATTCTCTTGACCAGTTTGGGTCAACCAGGATTTCTAACCATTTCCTGAAGTCTTCCCTCTGTATCATCTTGATTTTGTTTGAGGTTTGCTTCTTCCCCTCCCTCATAGATGAAATGATTTGAAGCCTCATTTTTCTTCTATTTTTTTATTTCTAAAGTCTATTTTGTAATCTCTATTTTGATAGAATAGTGGTTGTCAGTAATTGCTTGTTCAGTTAAGATTATTTTTAACAGGTTAAGTAATGTCTCCTGAAGGTTGAACTCAGCAGAGAAAACTTGACCTTTTAAGCAGAACCATGACTAGGATGGAATATTCAGGACCTTGCCCCAGTACAGAAAACTTTAGAAGATACAAGCAACCTTGCAGGTGGCATTTCCTCCCCTGTCCACCTGACTGCTGCTGTTGGGCATTGCCAGTCTTACTCACCAGTACATTGTGTCTCCTTGACTCTCCCTCTAGCACCTTTTGCCAAGTGGAAAATTTTATTTGTTATGCTTCCACTTTTAAATTAAAGGAGAAAATAATTATATTCATATGAGAGCTAAAGGGTTAGAAAGTCTGATTCTTCCATGTAGGTCTATCTATTTCTAAGGCAAGGAAGGTAACATATTGGGAAAAAAAAGTTGGTCTTGGAATCAGCAGTGTTGGGTTTGAATCCTGGATTCTGTGACTTTTCTTTTTAGCTGTATAATCTCAGACAAATCATTCAACTTCTCTGGTACTCAATTTTCTAATCTGTCAAATGAGGATAATAATACCTATTCACCATATTATGATGAGGAGCAATGAGATAATGTATGCAAAATACACTGTCAGGCTTAAGCATTATATTAATGTCAGATGTTATTTTTTTTAATGAAATCCTTATTCTCATTCTCCATATTTCTCAATTTTTTTGTCCTTTATATTCTTCTTTGCTGTCTCTGTCTCTGTATGGTCAGGCAGTACATACCAGAGAAGTAATTGTTCTTTCACTTCAGATGTTCCTGGTTTTACCAACATAAAGGTTAAAAAGAAATCTTCTGCATTTATGTCTCTCTCCTTATGGAATCTTTTTGGGATTATTTATAAGGACTGGTTATAAGAGCAGCTATCTATTTCTTCTATGTTAGGGAGACTGAACTTCCTCTCCCAACACATACTTGGTAAACTAGAACGGGGAGCCAGGATATAACTATCAAGATTCTGGGGGTAATCCGGGGCGGGGGTAGTAATATTCTAATACTTTTGCCTCAAGCTCTCACTGTTCCCCTATATCAATTGCTCAGTCTTTGGGGAGAATAGACTCAAGATTAGAATTGCCAGAAACATCACCACCATTGGGTTCACTTTGTATATGACTTTGCCATCATAGGAGTCTCTTTTTCCCTTGAGGGACACAACATTTAGCATCCTGGCTACGTTAATGGCTTCACTAACTTCAGCAGGGCACTCCTCAGAACTGACTCCTTTCTAGGCTTAACTGATGAACCTCTGGTAGCTCTTCCAGACTTCCTGAGATCTCACAAAGCCCTGTACCAAAGGAAAAGAATATACCAATAGAGGTGTTCTCATCCCAGCTATGGGCTTGCCTAGGAGGCCATGTACTCATGGTCATGGGGTGGCCCAGAAGGGGAGATTTAGCCTGTGATTTTTTTGTATGCATGCTCAGTTCTGGTACCAAATAAAAGACTTTCTGAAATCACACAGTCATCCAAAAGAAGATAAGGCCCTCTTTTAAGATGTTAAGGTGGCAAATTCCTCAGGTTACCATGTAGATTGTTATCAGGCAGAGCAGAAGGTGAATGTTCCAGGGTTTGGACTGTGTGTATATGTGTGTGTGTGTGTGTGTGTGTGTGTGTTTGTGTGTGTAGATATAGATAGATATAGATATATAGATATAGCTATATGATATATACACACAAATATACATACATATATGTATATACATGTTATTATATAAGGTGTGAGTAGGCATTAAATATACACACATGTGTATATATATGTATCAGAGAGAGGTTTTGACATATATAATATATAAAATATGTTTATATATGTATGAGAGAGGAAGAGTAATGTAGGAAATGAGGATATTTTCAGTGAATGTAAAAATATATCAGTGTTTTTATTATATAGGGACTGGTTATAAGAAGGTTATATAATTATATACAAAGAAATAAGTGGTTTAGTTTTTAGAGTCAAGATCCCTGAAATTTTCTTCTTTTTTTCCCCTTACCATCTCAGTTCCTGAGTCCCTGAATAGGATCATTAATTTAGAACTGGAAAGGATCCATTGGATAGAGGAGGAAGCTGAAACCCAGAAGAGTGAATAAGTTTTCCAAGGTCAAATAGATAACAGTAATAGAGCTAGAATTTGAACCCGAGCTCTTCTGACTGTGTCAAAGTACCCTTTCCACTAACCAGATGGTGGTTGTGTCTACTATCTCACAGACTAAAAGAATGGAGAGTGATATTGCTACCTCCCTTGGGGATGCTAATGGACTACCAGTTACAGCATGGTAAAAATAAATCCTGCCTTTTGTGCAAGAGGGACATACTGATTCCTATTCTCATTTATCAAAGAACTGAGCATTCTGACTAAATCATGGATGAAGATGGCATAAGTTTCTGGCTATTCCAATGAACAAGACATTCCACTTCTCAGTTTCTGGCATTTTCTCTAACTGTCCTCATACCTGAAAATCTCTCCCTCCTCTACTCTGATTATGGACCTCTCCTGTCTTCCTTTAAGTTCCAACTCAATTTTCACCTTCTACAGGAAGAGTTCCCTAACCCCTCTTAATTCCAAGTGCTTTCCCTCTTTTCATCATTTCCTAATCATTCTGTATTTGTTTGCTGTTATTTCTCCTATCTTATTGTAAGCATCAAAAGGTCAGGGACTGTCTTTTGCCTCTTTCTTTATCTCCATTGCTTAGCACAGTTCCTAGGACCTCGTAGGCAATAAATAAATATTTATTGCTTGATTTCAGGATCAGTAATTTTTAATAAAAAGAAAATAAAAATCTTTGGGCCCTGGAGTGGAAAACACATATACTTTAATAATATTATTTTTTTAAACCTAAAATCTAATTTAGGGCTAAACTGGATCAATTCATTTCCTGTTTTGTCATTCTTCCAGCTATATACCTGAGATAATAAATTAATATTATACTTAATGGACTCTTTTCTTTCTTTTAGAAAATAATTTCTCCAAACAAACTAACTGCTCTAATTATTATCAGAACATTTCAGAAGTTATCACAAAAGGAAATTACTATTTTTCATGTTTAACATCTCTGTTTTCTGCCCATGCTTTATTCCAAATGACACATACATACCTAATGAGTTTAGATAAGAGAAACCAAAGATCAATGGAAAAATCTTTCCAGAGCAGAAGGTTCCCTACAGATTTTGTTCATCACTGCATTTTTTAGTGTAAGATTCTTATCTCTGCAAATTTAAATTGATTATACAGTTAGAGATTATTGTTTTTTGTTTTGTTTTGCTCTATCTGCAGACTTCTCTGCCTTGAGGCTTGAACGGTTTCATACTTCTTTGGGTATCCAGGGTGAAACGTGGCATCTGACACTTTCAAGAAAAACCTCTCTTTGAGAACGCCAGAGGAAAACTTGGCAAAAGAATAATAAAAGCACTGTCTTCAAAAGAAATGCAGTTGAATTTGCTCTTCTGAAAGAGTAGACACATGCATTTTCTTTAGGCAGTTAATGTGGGGCACATTGAACAAAATATTTAAGGTTCATGGAAATATTGAGGCTCAGGGTTCAGTCAAGGACGAAGGACTTCATGTATTTGACCATGCTGTCTCCCCTCCCCATATCTAGAACAGACTCATAGATTTATGAGTCTAGATTTAGAAGGGACCCCAGGAGCTATCTAGTCTAACACCCTCATTTTAGAAATTAAGAAACTGAGTTTAATAGATATTGTGACTTGCCCTAGGTCATAAAGCTAGTAACTGTCAGATTTAGGATTTGGAGCCAGGACTCATATATTAAACTGTTTTTCTCTACCTACTTAAATCCTTCCTTTCTTTCATGGTTTAACCTCCATTCAGGATTTCCACCTCCAATCAATCAGCAATCCTTAGTGACCTATTATATTCCAGAAACTATGCTAAGTTCAGGAAATTAAAAAAATAAGGCAAAAAGCAGTACCTGCTCTTAAGAATTTTGCAATTTAATGTAATGAACTCCAGTCTTCCCAGCCAGAAGTGATCCCTCCATGCTAAAAACTCAAATGTTATTTGGAATAACTTTTATATTATTATTATTATTATTATTATTATTATTATTATTATTATTATTATTTACAAAAATCTTTTCAAATTATTAGTTTGCTTGCTCCTTGATATAAGCATTTATCTGTATCCATAGCAACCTAGAACAATGCTTTGCATGTAACAGGTATTTGGTCAAGAAACATTTAATAAGGGTCAACAATGCACAAAGGACTTTGCTAGGTACTGGGGAATGTGAAAATCAAAAAAATAAAGTCCTTGCTCTCTAGTTGCTGACTTTCTTCAGGGGGGGATACAACATATACACAGATAAGTGCAGAATTCTGAGTGGATGATGATCTGACCCAAACCCACTATATTATATATATATACATATATATATGTATATGGAACTGAAACCTGAGGTCCATATATACAAGGAGACCCAGGGGCTGCATGAATGCATAAAAACCATTTGAGGAACAAGTATGTTAACAGAGGAACTGGGAAAGGCTTCATGGAGGATTTGGAAGGTGATAAGAAACTTGATTACATTAGAAGAAAGTTAACTATTACACGCTAAAAGTAAGAAGGTTCAGGAAAGATTGGGAAGGAGGGAGCAAAGGAATAGGTATTTCTATATTGCCTAGTATTTGCTAGGTCCTGTTACAAGCACTTTACAGTTATCATCTCATTTGATCCCCACAACAACTCTGAGAGATAGGAGCTCTTATTATCCCCATTTTACAGATGAAGAAACTGAGGGAAACAGAACTTAAGGGACTTGCCCAGGGACATGTAGCTAGTAAATATCTGAGGTCAGATTTGAATTCATGTCATCCTGGAAACAGGTTCAACATTCTATCCACTTTGTGGCTACCTGCTTTAAATTGGGAGCTGGACTAGAACCTCGGATACGCAACAGGATCTGTGATTCTGTTGACTGAGGGTACCTTCCAGGGGTGCAGATGACTACCTCTCCCATGCCTGCACAACCTGCTAGACTCTTGACAGTTTTCTTCCAAAAATTCACCACAGAGCATCCACCCAATGTGTTTAAAGGTCTTCCTCAATTTTGTCACAAAAACATAAAATGTGAAAAAATTATGTCATCAAACTACCTAAAACTTTACTTGATTGGTGGAATATTCCTGAAGAGTAGGTTCTGAGTTTTGGTCTAGTATCATCATAGGATAAGGTTAATATTTGTACTGGGTATGAATTAGCATCCCCAGTACAAATTTTAGATGTTACAGAAGTAAAACTATTAACTTAATGGCCAAGTGAAATATGTTTCATAGAACAGTCAGTGGGATGGTAGGGGATGCCTTATTATCTCATGAAGCTGGCTTAGGTTGTTACCCAAGAGGAAGAGATGCTGCTGGGGAAGGCTTCTCATAAAGATCTTGTCATCACAAACTGAATCAAAAGACTGTCTCTAAGACAATAAGAAGGTCAGCTAGGTGGAACAGTGGATAGAGTGCCAGCCCTTGAGTCAAGAGGACCTGAATTCAAACATGACCTCAAACACTGTGACCTTGGATGAGTCATTTAACTCTGCCTTGGTTTCCTTATCTGTGAAATGAACTGGAGAAGGAAATGGAAAACCAAGAAAGCCCCAAATGGGGTCACAAAGAGTCAGATGTGACTGAAATTGACTTAACAACAACAAAAAAGATATTTGTCACAGCCCAAAAACTAAACAGAAAATGTGGTTCCTCTGGTCACCTTTCCAATGGTAAACTCAGAAAGAAATACTCATAATCCTGGAAATATGAATGATGTAACTGTCACCCTCTATGTAGCAGCTTGGTACAGTGAGCAGCACAGTCAAGAAAACCTCAGTTCAAACCCTGCCTCTGACACTTACTGCTTGTATGACCATGGGGCAAGGTATTTAACCTCTCTAAGGCTCAGTTTCTGTATCTATCAAATGGGGACAATAATATCATCATACCTTATCGATTTGTAGGGATCAATTGAGATAATATATGAAACTACTTTGACAACCTTAAAGTGTTGTATAAAGTTGTCTATTATTATTTAAACAAAATATTATACTAGTTTGAGACTCTTTGCCAGCAACCAAATCTCCCACAAGATTCTAGCATCAACTCATCCATTAGATGCCAGCAGCAGGGTTCGTTCTAATGCCATCTTCAATCTTCCTAACACAAGCTCTGCCAATATGGGCATCAGGACACTGGGATACCTCAAATGCTGGTGGTTTGGCGAATTGCCATAGCCTTTTGCCATTGTACCAACCAAGCTTTGTTGCTACTCTTGGCCATTAAATTCAATTTTTAAAACTATTTCTTATGGTCCTATTATGGACTGGGATACAGGAAATCTGGATACTAAAATTTGCACAGACAGTATAATCTTGAAAAAATCATCCTCTATGAGCTTGAGTTTTCTCATTTCTGAATTGAAGGTTAATGAAACTGCTGACTGTTGTCATAAGCAAAACCCTTTGTAGACATTCCAGGGTCAGGTAGATAGGTCCTCACCCCTAGAGTTATGAAGATAGGGGTCCAGAAGACCACAGCAGTTAGCATACAGTAGTTCCAATGGCAAGGCCTAGACCAATCATATTCATTTTATTCCTTTCTGATTTACCTCACCCTGTTCCTTTTCAACTTCTTTTTATGTGTTATCTTCCTGGCTTTGAAGTCAGAGGATCTGGGTTCAAATTCTAGCTCTGCTACTTTTCACCTTGGTGATCTTGTACAACTCCCTTGACTTCCCATCCTCATCTATACAATGAGAGGATTGACCTTTCCCAAGGGCACATAGCTACTATGAGACAGAGGCAAAACTGAAGTCCAAATCTCCTTGACTCCAATTCCAGTCCTCCATCCTACTACTCCACCCTGACTATCAGAAGAAAATAAAGTGAGTTTATAGTTCCCAGAGTCAATTTCCAACAAAGCAATAAGAAATTTTGTTCCAACAACTCTTGGCAGACTAACAACATTCCTCATCATCACCAGACCCTGCGATCTCATAAAAAAAAAAGTTGTTAATTCTGTTGGAGGAGATTTAGTTTCAGCCTGTCCTGATCATCCCTGAAGATAAATTTGGGAAGTTCCATGGCAGAAAAGGGATAATAATAGTCTTCTTTTACTTATGAAAACTGTTTAGACCCATTTCAAAGACAGGCTTAGATTTAATAGAGGAGATCAAGAGACTGGAAGATATTATAGGACACCACAGACAAAAATACCTGAAAAGCTTTCAAAGTAGGAGGAAGGATCCTGAATGAATCAATAATCTTACTTTTTTTGAGTAGGTTTATCTGGCTTTCTGCTTTAGTAAATTGATACAGAATTGGAAAAAAAAATTATGCTACTTGGTGTAAATGTTATTAGGGGTATTTTGAGATAATTCTTCTCAAAAATTTTTTTCCTAAGTCCACTATGCTTCACTGACCATCTATAAATGAGGTATGTCAAAATTGGTCCAAATGCAAGCCCAACAGTCTTTGCATTGTCCAAAAGCAGAAGGAGTCTGCTCCCCTGGAGGCTTCCTAATTTTGCAAATAACAAAAGCTAAAGACTCATCCTTGAACTTTTTTCCTTGTTGGAAATGGGGAAATGGAAAGCAAGCAAAGTGTAAGTATATAACAGCATTTTGATAAGAAAGAAAGAAAGAAAGAAAGAAAGAAAGAAAGAAAGAAAGAAAGAAAGAAAGAAAGGAAGGAAGGAAGGAAGGAAGGAAGGAAGGAAGGAAGGAAGGAAGGAAGGAAGGAAGGAAGGAAGGAAGGAAGGAAGGAGACAAACATTTATCTCAAATGATATGAAGAAAACAAATCCTATCTAAAATGATCTAAATACTTTAAGGTTTTGAAAACTGTAAGCAGTGTTAATGTTTAAGGCAGTTGGAGGACTTTCCAATTATCTTAAAGTAACAATTTTCATAATTTGGGTTTTTAATGGAGGACACAGGGGCTTTCTTCATTTAAATTAAGCACAAAATCTTTTATGTGAACAAAGAAATCAAAGAAAAGACAAATAAATAAACGCACCTCCCCATGGTACTTTGTGGAGGTGGGTTGTTCAGTCATTTTTGATATGCCCAACTTTTCATGACCCCATATGGGATTTTCTTGGCAAAGATAATGAAGTGGTTCACTATTTTTTCCTCCATTATGGAGGTAGGAGACTGGGTTTAGAACGTTATTTGGTTGATGTATAGATTAGTTTTACTGAGCACCATTTTTTTTCTCTTTTTAAAAGGTAATTTTTTTTTGTTTCAAAGAGGAGGAGGAAAGGAGATATATGTGTGCTTGTATGTATATACACATTTATATATATATATATATATAATCACAAGTTTAAGTTGCATAAAACAAAAGCTATCAATAACAACATAATCAAAAGAAAATTTTCTAGCCATTCTGAGATTACAATCAATACTTGAGAATGTTTGACAAATGTCACAGAATGCCTTTAGTATGTGACCAAATGACCTTTTTATATAGATTAAGAATGAAACTATTTTAAGAAATTAAACAGTATGCAAATATTGACATTTTATTATGTGATAGTTTCCAAATATTATACAACACCCTTGATATGATATAGAGAGTTTTTTATGTAGCTTACAATCAAGAGCTATTTTAAAGGAATATGACAATATGCAGATATTAACATTTCCAGAAGGGCTTCAGTATTGTGATTGAAACAGTTCATCTTGATCTGTAGGGTTGAAAATACTGGAGAAAGACTAAGGCTATATGATAAAAATTTATCTTCTGCGTTTCCCTTTGTTTTGGTTTTTAAGTGAATGTAGCCATTATTGTATTGTGAAAGACTGAATATCATAAAAAAGAGAAAGATCTCAAAATAAAATACAAATTTAATTACAACAAACAATGATTACAGCAAATAATATTCCCAGGAGCTTGCTGTAGGGAAATATGGATAATTGAAAAAATTATGTCAGTGTTTAGCTATATGACTTTGGACTAGGTCAATGAGACTCTCTGACTCTTATTTCCCTAAGTGAAAAATCGAGATCCTGGTAGAGATTCCAGACTAGAATTTGACAGAGATAAGCAAATTGATGAATCACTATAATTTAGTGTAAAAGACTCTTGACTGGAATCTGTAATTTCATTGGTAATAGGAGTATGAAGGACTTTTGGCTGGATTTGTGATTTCATTGGTAAAGGGAAAGTCCAATGAAGGGACTCCTTCTGCCAATGAAGACTGACATCTGTTCAACAGCTTCTAGTCTTAGATTGGAACACTGAGTGACTTGCCTGGGGTTACATAGCCATTTTTTTTCATCACAGGCAGGACTTGAACCCAGGTCTTCCCAACTCTGAGGGCACTTCTTTTCCCATTATGTCATGACTATCTTTCACAGTAGGCATACAAAGAAAATAAGCTAATTAACTGATTATTATTACTTTTAAAAATGATTTTTATTATAAATGATTATTTATATGATTAATTGATTGATTAAATTATACAAAAAGTCAGAAGACCCGCCTTTTGGTTCCAACTTTGTTATTGAGCATCTGTATGACTTTGAACAACTAATTACCTTTGTGAACTTGATTCCCTAACCTTAAAACTGGAATTATAATAGTATATCTGACTATTAGTCAAAAATCAGATGATTTTTATATATATATATATATATATATAATACATATAATATATACTTACATTTATCTATGTGTGTGTACACACACATATATCTACAAGAAAATGATAAAATATTTTATAATTCTATGTTATTATTATCTTTGTGATATAAAAATATAGGGAACTGGACTCAGCATAACACTTTAAAAAATACATGTCATTGTTATTATTGATAATGTCTGACTCTTTGTGATCAGATCATAGCACATCAATACCATTCATGAGGTTTTTATGGCAAAGATCCTGAAATGGTTTACCCTTTCCTTCTCCAATGGATTAAAGCAAATAGATATTAAAATGACTTTCCCAGGGTCACACAGCTAATAAGTGTCTGAGACAGGATTTGAACATCAAGTGTTCCTGATTCCAGGCCAATTTCTCCATCCACTGGGAACCCTAGAAGCCTCTTAATAAAATATATAGCACTATGTAAATAACATTTTTCTGGTTTAAAAGGACAAAGAAATAACTTTTATTTATTAATAACTGAAAAAATGAGTACAAAGAAACATAATTTCAAAAGATCTTAAAGACATACTATGTTGCATCTAGAGAATCATTGTTCAACATCACTGTGATATTATACCTCTGTCTCTTTTTTATCTTACCTAGTTCATTTTATCATCTAGGTGGCCTATATTTACTTCAATGACAAAATTGCCTCTGTTTTTGCCTTCATTAATTTCTACTCAAATCCTTACTACAGTTTCTAGAAGAGGAAAATAAGTAAAACATAGCCTCGATTTGTTCATTAGTATTCTTCTGAGTACATGACCCAAGGGATTTCTGGATCCTCTGCTAACTTATCAGTGACTTATGGAAAAGGTGGCTGGGGACACAAGCTATTTGGAGTTAATCACATTTTGGGGGTGGATATTGGAAGAACATGAGGAAGTATTGCCTGAGGAATTAAATTGGCTAGAAGTTGATGCTATGAGACTTTCAATTAACAAGGGCCAGTTTGTAGAGTATTTGTGAAATATGTGGAATATATAGTGTCTCTTGAGGGGAGTAAGTTCTAATCTTGGAAAAATGGAAACATTCATCACCTAGCTATATTAAAAAAAATTATTGAGAGTTGAAGATGTTGTTTAGGTTTGGTGACTATTGTTGATGATTTATGACAACTATGTAAAACCTTTCAAAAAATCTCATGAATATACAAATAAGATGAACCATAAGCAGAAGGGAAGAATGGATGGTCTGGCTTACATGGTCTGGCACGTTTTAAAGAACACTGGGACAAGAAATATGATCACGCCTTTGAGAACTTGGCTAGCTGCCTCCTAAAGCACTAGAGTTGGCTTTTTCAGATTTGACTATAATATGTAAACCCCCATTATACCAGAAAGCCTATAGTGTTATTTACTGATACCATAGACTTCTGGCCAAGATGGCTATCTGAACTTCCTAGATTTCTACCAGTTAAATCAGAAAAATCACACCAAACCAAATGATCAATAAATTCAATGAGAAATGACAATAACTGATTTTTTTCACCCTCAAAAAGAACAAAAAAATCAGCCAGAAGCCAATAGGCATTAGGAAAGTACAGTAAAGCCAGTGCCAGTGGAGGCCAGCAAATTAGCCATCTTTTAAGGCATTTAGAGTCAGAGACAATGGGCCAGAGGCTTGAAAGACTTTGTCTAGAGAGAGGGAGACCAACCAAAAGGCAGAGATGAGGTAAAGGGGAGTCAGAAACCCGAAGCATAGATCATGGACACCATTTATAATGGTGGTAACCAAGTGGGAATGACAATGCTCAGAACAGGGCATGACAGGGCTCTGAGGTTTCTTGCACTCTGTTCTGAGATATCATGGCAAGTCTTGAAGATCCAGCAGTGCCTCAAAGACTCAGTGTGTTGGGAAGAGATGTCTAACCCCAGGAGGCGAATGTTAGCACAGTCAACCCAAGAAAAAATAAAGCAATGTCAACCATCTCACCTCAAAGTCCAGCAATGCCCCAACTCAATGCCCCAGATAAAGAACCAAGGTTCTAACTACTATAATAATCATTAAAGCCACAGAGATGCCCTCAAAATTTAGTTTAGGAGACCACAACCCCTCAACAGCATTAGGTGAGAGATTCAAAGGTAAAAAAACAAATTTTCCATAAGAATTATATGAAAACCTAGAAGAAAAGAAAGGGTAAAAAAGTTAAAGTTATATGCCGACACTAGAGACAAGAGAGTTGATAGCCACCAGAAACCTTTCAGAAGAGGAATCTCTCTACTGCTATACCATACACAATTTAGAATTCTTGGCTTGGAATTAAGCTGTTACTGATAAGTTCAGTATGTTCAGACTATGCATATGAAATTCAGTTCCAAGTGTGGAGAGGAAACAATCCATCAACCCATGTTGTGAGAAGCACAAAGTTGGATGCTGCTTGCCAGAGATAGGAAGCTGCTTTAGTTAACTCTGTATTCAGCATGCATTATTACATACCAGAGAAAAACCAATGGGGATATTGATATCCCATCCCCATTAGCCCTGTGCATCTAAAATCATGGCTATTCTAGGGGAGAAGGTGGTCTGAGCTATACAGAGAACAGTGCTGCTCACACAGGAAAGCACAGTGGAGAATATATAATCAAGGAGAATACTAACTGGATATAATGGACCTCATGATTCCATTTGGGGTTTCCTTGGCCAAGACACTTGAATGATTTGCCACTTATTTCTTCAATCTATTCTACAGATGAGGAAACTGAGGTAAACGGGTTAAGTGACTTGCTCAGAGTCATTCATCTAGTAAGTATCTGAGACTGGATTTGAAATCACAAAGATGAGTCTTCCTGACTCCAGGCCTGGCCTAGTTTTGTACCAGGTTTTGAACTAGTTTTGAACTAGTTTTGCCTTCTGCCAAGGTTGACCATAGATGATTTGTAATAGGCTTCATGACAAGATTTGGCCATGAGGGAGTAGCATACCCCTTGATAAATAAATCTTTGCACTTGTTAGGCCATTTTTCTATTAAGGAAGTAGCAGAGGTTGGGATTGTGTCATGAAAGACTGTAATGAGCTGTAACCAATCCTAATTAAGTTATGAGAAAGGGGTCAAATGGGTAATTGATATGGGACAGAAGGCTATATGAGACTTCAAGTCAAAATTTACATGAAGAGTAAATATTTTCTGAATTCTTGGATACTGAGATATATTCCAGGTCTATCCAAACCTAAGAGGCCTTTTGCTGGGGAGGATGAGATGAATTTAGAGGTCATATTTTCACCAGCTATGGAAGCTCCAAGAGCACAGAGACCACCTACTGTGCTTAGTCCATTGGAAGCAGGAGATAGAACCATTCAGTCTAGTCTATCCATGCACCTAGATAGATATAAGACTATAGGCTAAAGAACTAGAGGATACTATCTCACCTAAAATGGAATCTGGAAACACCCCTATTAGACTGAGTGTGTAGAAGAAATATAAACCCTCTTTTTCTTCTACAGTCTCTAATGAAAACATGGCCCTTTGTGTCAAAGCCAGTCCTTCTACTTCTGCTTTTAATGTTGTCTTCCTAACATATTTCTCTTCCAAACAGATTTCTCTCACAATCACCCTGCCTCCCCACTCTTTATTCTTCAATATGTCCTTAGCTCATTCTTTGCTATTTACAAACACATTCATGGTTTTTATATCATTTATTTGACCTCGCCATTGAAGTCAAATGATTTTCCCCTCATCTTTCCTCCCTTTCTTGGTCACGCTCTTAGAAGATATGCTTGTTGACTAAGCTTACCCTCATCACACTCCTTGCAATTTGGATTTTGACTTTATTACTTGCCAGTGACTTTTTATTTGATCAATTCAGTAACCTCTTCTCAGTCCTCATCCTTGAGCAATCAGCTGCATATGATGTGCCAAAACTGAGTGCCTAGTGAATGGTCAGAGTTAGAAGGCAGGATATAAATGAAGATCTAGAAAAGAATACTTAAAAGAAGTTTCCAGATAGGTGAAAAGAGAGCCAAGAGAGAACAACAATATGAAAACTATATCTAGGAATAGGTCATTTCCATTCCTGTTTCTTTTTGGTCATTATTTTTTTTAGTTAGTTTTTTTTGCAGGCAAACGGGGTTAAGTGACTTGCCCAAGGTCACACAGTCAGGTAATTATTAAGTGTCTGAGACAGGATTTGAACCCAGGTACTCCTGACTCCAGGGCCGGTGCTTTATCCACTACGGCACCTAGCCACCCCATATCTCTTTTGGTCATTATTAGTTATAAAAGCAAACAAATATAATAGCTCCTTTTCTCTTGCTGGAATGGGTATGGAGACTTCTGTTACTGTGTTCCTTTTTCTCTTGCCTTCTATGAACCAGTGATGCAGTTTGGTCAGCTCCTTACGCAATTCCATCTTATGGGAGAATTTTCATTGTTGCTCTTCAGTAATATTTGACTTTTCATGACCCCATTTGGAGTTTTCTTGGCAAAGATACTAGAATGATTTGCCATTTTCTTCTCCATATTATTTTACAGATGAAAAAACTGAGGCAGACTAAGTTAAGAAATTGCTCAAGGTCACACAATTAGTAGAATTAAAATTAATTTGATGATTAAATATGCAGTGTTAGTACTGTGATATGGGGGAAAGATCAATTTACTCTTGAGACAGAGAATCTGGATCCAAATTCCACCCGCATTGTGTCTGGGGCCTTGAGACAGCCATTAAACTTCTCTTGGCCTCAATTTTATCCTTTGTAAAATGAGTGGGTTTGAAGTAACTAGAAAGTATCTAAGGCAGGATTTGGTCTGAGTCTTCCTGAATTCATGCCCAGCATTCTATCCCTGAGTTACTTATCTGGGAGAATGCTAGCTGTAAATTAGGACTACAGCAGCTGACTGGTCCTTCTTTACTAGGTTCAGAAGCACTTAGGTTAAAAAGTATAACACTGAAGGGAAAAAAAGTAGGAAATCCAAAAGGTAGCCAGACTTTTTCAGTCATTTGCCAATCATGTCGCCTTCTTTGACTTCAGAAACAGATAAGTTGTCTTAAAGCAACTTTATGTTTTGAGTCAAGTTTCTCAACATGAAAAATTGCCCGAAGAAAGAGATGTCACCAATTAATTTTTGCCATTAAGTTTTTGTTTCTGTTCTTAAATAAATAAGGATAGAAATATCAAATTAAAGAAGACATACCAGGAACCTAGTATTACACTATTTAATAGTGAAAATATCAAGGAAAGAAAGGGGGGATAAATATGGTATCTGTTATTATTTTTAAGAGTCTAAGGATAGAAACTGGCATTGTGAAGGTTTGCTTAACCATCTATGATGTCAAATCTATTTCAGGAAGATGGTAAGTTACCAGAAGAGGCCAGTTGTTTTATAATAGGATAAAATTACTTCTGAAGGATAAAATTAGTACACAGGAATAATTGTAGATTTAATTCACCATATTACTTTATATCTTATTAAACATTAGTAAATGATATCCCAAGAGAGCTGTAGTCCTTATGGTTATAGGATAGCAAATAAAAAAAATTAACAAGATTTTTAAAAATTCTAAATACCACCTGGAGAGTTTTAGGCTAAAGAGACTTAGGATTAGGAAAACATCAGTGTTTTATGAGGGGAAAGAATTCTAATAGAAAATTATAATTTACTGATCCCCTTTATAAAAATAAGATAACAAAATGAGGATCCAAATATGTTTCTCTTGTACTAAGTAACAGAACATTGAATTGGTGGCAGGATTCACTCTGTTGTGAGAGCAAATTTATTCAATACTCAGGTATATTGTATATTGGAAGATTAAATGTAGAGGGCAATAAAAAGGTTCACTATTCCTGATCTGGAATCAACTTAAAAAATATTTTCACTAAACTTATATGAACTGATGCAGAATAAAGTGAGCAGAACCAGAAGAACATTGTATACAAAAACAGCAACACTGTGCAGTGATCAACTATAACTGACTTGGCTCTTCTCAGAAAAACAATGATGCAAGATTGTGCCAAAAGACCCATAATGGAAAATGCTATCCATGTCTAGAGAAAGAACTGATGGCATCTGAATGCAGATGGAAACATACTATTTTTACTTTATTTTTTCATAGGTTTTTTCCTTTTGTTCCGTTTCCTCTTTTACAACATGACTAATATGGAAACATGCTTGATATGATTTCATATATATATGAAGGAGGAAATTTGGAACTCAAGATGTTATTATTTTTAAAAATAAATATTAAAATTGCCTTTACATGTTGAAAAATAGAATCCTATTTAAAGAAAAAATGTTTTCACTTTGTAATCTGCCATAAATTGGTCTGGTAGTTGGTCTGTGGAAGAATCTCTGATATTTAGGATAAGATTCCTCCAACCTGTTGGACCACATTTATAACCTCTGGAGTAAGTTTTCAAGAATAGATGAGTGAAGAAGTCCTGAGACTAGAATGAAGGACTACTCCTAGGAACCAATTCTGCTTATGACAAAGGGAAAGTTCATTGAACTTAGAATCACAAAATTTGAGCTACCTTTGTGACCTTAAACAAATTATTTAACCTCAGTTTCTTAAACTGTAAAATAAAGGAGTTGGACTATTAGCTATAATTTATGTAGTATTTAAAGTTTCTGTAAAGTGATTTTTTTTAGGTTTTTTTGCAAGGCAAATGGGGTTAAGTGACTTGCCCAAGGCCACACAGCTAGGTAATTATTAAATGTCTGAGACCGGATTTGAACCCAGGTACTCCTGACTCCAAGGCCAGTGCTTTATCCACTACACCACCTACCTAGCTGCCCCTGTAAAGTGATTTTCAAATGTTTCCTCATTGGATCCTCAAAATTACCTTGTGATGTGAGTGCTAATGTTATCTTTATTTTACAGATGAGAAAATTGAGACTGAGAAAAATGAAATGATCAATGTAGGGTCACAGAGTTATTAAATATCTGAGGCTGGCCCCTGACTCCAGGTCTTTGCCACTTAGCTATCTCCTAAGACTATATGATCCCAATGTTCATTTCCAGATCTGTGATATTATAAACAGAAGATAGCTTTTAGATTCAATACAACTCCCTCCTCTCTCCTTCCTGTGAAGTTTGGACAGGATCTTGGTGATGGTGGGGGTTTGAGAAAAAGAAAAGGAGAAATATAATCTCTCAAATCTCTCATCCTAGGTGATTGCTTCTATTACTGATGGTGGTCTGCAGCTATGGTGGATCAGTTTATGAATCATGGGAAAAGTGAAAAGTTTTTCTCTAATCATCTCAACCTGCTTCAATCTAGGGTTCAAGAATAATTTCTGTGGTCCCAAAATCTAATGCTTTAGGGAGACTTATTCTTTTTTTTTTAGGTTTTTGCAAGGCAAACGGGGTTAAGTGGCTTGCCCAAGGCCACACAGCTAGGTAATTATTAGGTGTCTGAGACTGGATTTGAACCCAGGTACTCCTGACTCCAGGGCCGGTGCTTTATACACTACTCCACCTAGCTGCCCCTAAGGAGACTTATTCAATTCAGTATTTTGTTGTTGTTCAGTCACTTCAGTCATATTCAACTTTTCATGATACCATTTGGGGTTTTTCTAGGCCAAGATACTGGAGTGGTTTGCTGCTTCCTTCCCTAGCTCATTTTTCAGAAGAGGAAATGAAGGCAAATAAAGGTTAAGTGACTTGCCTAGAGTCACACAGATAGTACATTTCTGAGGATGAATTTGAACTCAATATGATGAGTCTTCCTGACATCAGGTCTGACTCTCTATTCACTGAACTCAGCTATCCTCAGTTAGGGAACAGAAGTTTATTAAGCACCTATCAGGTGTAGTAAACTCATCTGCATGAGGCCCTCAAAGTCCATTCAAGCAGCCCATGTCAAGTAAATGGAAAATGAAGGAACTGTTGAGAACATGTGCCAACATTACCACATCATAGACCAGTTTAACTCTTAACTAACATGCTTTGACGTTTTCACATAATTGATGTTCTGCATTCTCACAGACCCTCTGAGTTGTTTTATTTTTTTTCAAAAGATATACATATAGAGATTAGGATCTTTATTTTAAAATGTTATATGACTCATCCGAATTACAACAGACAACTTTATTGTATGCAGTATTAATTGCTATTTTGTCCAGGACTTGTAGAATAGATTTCAAAAGTTTAGGAAACATTAACTGCAAATTAGTATATTTGCTACTCTATTCTCAGTTGCCAGCAAACTTGCAAATAGAATGTGTAGAGTTGAATCAGATATGCAACTTAAAGAAATATTTATTCAAGTGTACCTGCATAAAGAAAAATATCTGGCATTTCACAAATGTACCCTGTTTAAGATGTCTCTTTTGAGGTATATGTATATTTGCAAGCAACTTTTTTCCCATATGAAGTATACAAAAAGTAAAATTAGAACAAAAATTTCAAATGAGCATCTTGAAAATATTCTTTGTGTCATTACAATCTCTATCAAACCAGATATAGATGCATTGGTATCAAAATGTAAGCTTAATGTTCACATTAAAAATGATGCATTCTTAGTTTTTGTTTAAAAGTAAATGCTTATTATTAGTCTCATTTTTATTATTATACTTTATCATTATATTATTATACTTTATTATGTTTTTTTATTTATTATTACATTATTACATTTTATTAAATGATGATGTTTGTCCTTAATTCTCAAAGAATGACATCAGGGACCTAGATATACACATGAATTGGATTTGAGTGATGGGATACTGTACTAATTTACCAGTCTCACTTTATCCTCCAGAGTTATCTGGATCCAATGACCAGATACGAATTAGTATGACTGGGGATGGTGACTAGCCCACAGTCTCATAGCTAATAGGTGTCAAGTATCTGAGTACGATTGGAACTCAGGTCCTTCTGATTCCAGGGTTCATGCTCTATCTACTGCTCCACTTAGCTACTCACTCAATGGTAATATGGGTTGCATTGTAATCATAAATAAATATTAACTTCTCTATGCAACCCTTGATAACCTTTTTGTTTGGTACTGTGATCCATGGGAGCTAAAAGGTTGTACACCCATGATCTAGGTATTTAGAGGGTCACAAATCTAGTGCTAAACCTTAGAGGTCACCTAGTCTCAGACTCTGGAAGACATATAAACTTAGAGCAGCCAGGATCTTTATTGTCATGGAGTTACAACCTAGTAAGGGGGATATGACAAATGCTAATCACCATAGTTCACATATCTACAACACTATATTCTCACAAAAATCTTTTGAGAATGAAGAAACTTAGACTCAGAGAAGCTGAGATAATTTGCTCATCCTTACACAGTAAGATAGTATGGTATAGTAGGAAGAACACTTGTTCTGACGTCAGAGAAACTGAATTCAAATCCTGTCTCTATCATTCGTGGCCTGTGTGACATTGGACAAGTTATTTGAACTCTATGTACTTCAGTTTTTTTATCTATAAAATGAGACAGTTCAACCAGATGACTTCTAAGTCTGTGAGTTAGAGCCTATGACTCCACCAGTTCTCCTCTACACCAGGCATCAAACAAATGTATAGCTATCCCTTCCATATTGCAAGGGTTAGAGGAGCAATGTCTCTATAATTTGGAAAATCTACATAAATTTTTTGACTCTCCTTTTGTACCAGAGAAGAAATCTGAATTATTATGGTATTAAAAAAATAAAATGTGTTGATATTATATAATACCATACATATATCTTACATATTTCTTAGTTTCTAAACTTTTTCTATTTCATCTCTTTGCCCCTAAGTTCCCATTTACTTACTTATGCCAAACTACCATATATCAAAACCTACAACCCACTGTGGAAGAGATAACTGCATAATAAATAAACTAGAAGGTAAAGTTAGGTAGCCTAGTGAATAGAGCACAGGCCCTCAAGTCAGGAGGACCTGTGTTCAAAACTAACTTCAGACACTTGCTAACTGTGTGACTCTGGGCAAGTCAATTAACTCCAGTTGTCTTCCCAAACACAAGCAAACAAAACAAATATGTTAGAAAGGTATAAAACAAACCATTATTTGATCCCTGAGGCTATAGTGTTATATGTTGTGGAGTTCCTTGCAGTGGAAAAAGAAATAGTTGGGAGTTAGGGGGGGTGGAAGGATGATGCTAATGTATTAGGTTATCACTAGACTGATTAGTGATGTACTGGAGCCCAATTATTAAATTTTTGGTATGAGCAGTTATAACTTGAAAAACAGCAAACACTACAAATCAAGGCTCATTAGTTATTTTAATGATTGTCTAGAGTTAAGAAGGTTATGGAGAAAATGTTAATAATGCAGATTAAAATTAAAAGTGTGTTATGGTTACATTTCCCTTACTTCACCTAACCCCTAGATCTGGTTATTAAATATTAATCAACATACCCTTGATAACAACCACTTTTGTTTGCTTGATCATGCTATGATCATGCACCAGGAGTGTGGGGGTGGGATGGGGTGAGGACTATATCTCATCCTACATGCACTAAACATTCCTTTTAATTATTGTGAAACCTGGAGTTTGTAAAACAGCCCCTCCAGGGGGACAAAGCAGAGGCATCCCAGCATCTTTTGGCTATAGGGTATGTCCATTAGGCTTGGTCTCCAAAGAAGGAACTAAGGAGAACCCAGCAGAAAGACCCATGGTCAGAAAAACAGCAGAAGAATCTGGGAGGAGAATTCATGCTGGAAGCAGTGGGAGGGAAAATCAAAAAGGGAGGTCATGATTTCTTCATTCCTCATGGCCCCTAGGGTCCCAGATCATAGGGCCCCATGCCAGTCTGAGGCAGTTCAGAGCAATAATGATTTCACCACCAAGAACAGCTCCAAACATAACAACCCAGCTAGGGAAATTTGCTCCAGGCAAATAAAGTAAAAATGGGAAAAAAAACCCAAAACAACCCCAGACCCAAATAGTCATAGGTGAGAGAGAGAGAGAGAGAAACAGAGAAACAGAGAGAGAAGATATAAAGAGAGCACAGAAGTTTCCCCCCAGATAATCAGGATATCAAAAACATTAACTTGATTTTGGGGAGATAGGGGTTCTAGACCACAAACTTGTTCTGTGATCTAATGAAAGGTATTTTCCCTCACTTAACTTTAATTTACTTATTAATAAAATGAGGCAGCTGGACTATATAATCTTGAAGAATTTTAAATTCTAACAGTGTAAGAAGTATAAAGACTTTTGATCAAAAGGGAGAACAGAGTCAGATAGGGTGAGGCATTTATCCTACCCAAAGGGGATAGGCTTCCTGGTTTTAAGACCAGTGGATCAAATGTTTGGAATCCATAAAATGGGATTATCTCTTCCACATAGTGGGGTGGAGGGTGTGGATAAGGACTTGATATGTCCCCAACTGAAAAATCTGTGTAAAACTTTTTGGCCCTCCATTCATCCTAGAGAAGTCTGAATTTTTTCTTTTTCTTTTATGAAATACTTATATTTGCAAATTTAATTGATATAATACAATGTAATATATATGTAAATATGTACATGGGTATGTAAATGTGCATACATACATACATCTATATTTGTATTTCTAAGTTTCTTAACTTTTTCTGTACTGTCTGGCTTCCACAGAAGTCCCCCAAAACTCCTATTTAATTTCTTAGACTGACCTGCAATATATTGAAACTGAGATGGGGAAACTTGTGATGTGAAAAAGATAGCTATATGTGCTTAAGACAGGTTTTCACATCAGAAAATGAAAGGTTGGAAAATAGATTGCAGAAAGTCTAAAAATATCAAGAAATGCCAAAAATATCAAGAAATGCCTTACCAAATGAATTCCCCATATTTAGAAAAAAGAATTAACAGCAAAGACCTGGAAGAAATAGATCTTCAATGAAAGAAAATCCCAAAGGAGGTCTTGAAGATTCCAACAAGACTAAAACAGCTAAACTAAACAACAAATATGCATGTGGGTGTATATATAATTAAATACACACACATATACACATATGCATATGTATATATGTGTGAATTTGGGTATATATAGTATGTGTATATCCATATATAGAGTACTAGCCTTGGAGTCAGGAGGATGATAGAAGAAAGTGTCTTAGCATAGTACCCCCTCACCCAAATCCAATTCACTTGCTTGTCATGGCATCACCTGCCTGCTGTCATGGTCTTTTTAGAGAACAGAGGGCAAAACATCATCATCAAAACCTTTCAACATAATTAACTGAAATATCATTGTCACTATCTAAATATAGATTATATAAAGGTTTATATATATATATATATATATTTCCTTATAATCTCTGTATTTTATTTTCTGCATTTAAATACATCATTCTAAGAAGAGGTCCATAGACTCTTTCAGACTGGCAATGGGGGTCCACAATACAGAAAAAAATGTTAAGAATCCCTGAATGAGAGGCATGTAATCAATTGAGACCATCCAAAAGCCTAGCAGGTAAAAGAAGTATTTTCCCAGAGTCTTAGAAAATATTGAATGGTCTGAGTCATGACTCAGCACTGTGAAAAAGAAAAGATTTCAGTTTGTACTGGTATTAGTGAATGTTAAATAAGGTTTATACTCTAGGGTTTGGGAGGGAGGTTTTCATTTCCTAGGAAATCAAGATTGTCTCAGTGGCTTTGCTCTTAGAAGACTGCAGTCTGACCTTTCAGAATGTTAATTTAAAGTCAAGGCAAATTGCAGCAAAAAGAATCCTACTATCAGAGTAAAATAACCAGGTTCAGGATATGAAGACTTCTGAAATACCTTTATTCTGGTGATGATGATGATGATGATGATGATGATTTTTATTCTTCCTTCTAGAAGACCATGACATAAGGAAGGTGATGCTATTAAAAACACATAAATTGGATTAGAGTGAGGAGGTGCTGTGCTAAGTCACCAACCTCATTTTCTCCTCCAGAGTCATCTGGGTCCAGGGGTCAGAATAGATCAGGATGACTGGAGATAGTCCTGGATGTGAGGTTATCAGGGTTAAGTGACTTGCCTAAGGTCTCAAAGCTAGTAAGATCAAATGATTTAGGTAGTGAAGGAATTAGGTAGTTTACCCTTTAAAGAATGAGGAACTCATGATATAACATTCCTTTCACTCAGACTATTCCCTCTCCTTCCCTGAAGCTTGGAGCTATGGGACTTTGGCTGGTATGTAATGCTATGAAACAAGAAGACAGAACTCCAGCAGAAGGTTGCCAAATTTAGGGTCTAAGTGAGAGAGACACCAGGATCAGTGATAGAAGTAGCAGTCTTCTTACCAGGATCCCATCCACTCACTCAGCAAAAGGACAGGCATGTCAAACTCCAGCCTGGGCCAAGATCCAGAGATTCCCAATATCTTAATTCTTTTCCCCATATCATGAGTCCCAGATCTGAAACTTCCAGAGTTTAAGCATTGGCATCTAATGGCCAGTCCCAATGGAAGTGTGAATTAGACATCTCTACTCTCTGACCTGATCATCAGCAATTTACAGGTCAAGTGACTCAATCAAATCATCCCTGCCCCACTTAAAGTAGTTGCCAAGGGGAACGAATTTCTCTATTGAATCAATAAATCATAAATTTTAGACTAAATGTTAAGAGACCAAATGTCTTTTTCTAAATCAATTAACTATCTTTGAAAGCCATTGGGTGAACTATAGTGACATTTCACAAGTGAGTGCATTGAATTGGTTAAGGAAAATTGGTTGGGTCTTATAGGGCTTCCATCAAATCACAGGGCTAGTAAGAATCAAATATTTGAATCTAGAAGCTTAGTGATAGACATTTCCAGATAGGCATTTGAGAAAGAATTGCTAAGGTGGAGTCAAGATGATTTAGTGAAAGGAAGCATTTTTGCCTAGTTCACCCACCAAAAGTCCTCAGGGATTTAGAAAATGGATCAGGATCCTATCCTAGGGAATAATTGAACTAGACTGGGAGCAGGAATGGATGTCATCTGGCAGTTCTGTTGCCCATTTCCCATCTCTGGATTATAGTTCAGGGTAGAGAGGAGTGGTGTAGATCAAGTAGAATCATAACTGATTACTGAGCACAGAACAAGTTCTGGGAACATACCTTTGTGGCAATAATCCCAGGATGAGAGTCCTAACCTTTAGTTTGTTACATAAGCATATGGAATAACCAGAGTAGTAGAATCAGTCCAAAGAAGTGATAGCAGTTTAGTTGCTCTGAACCTGTAGTACTTCCCAGCAGGTTAACACCAGAATTAATCTACTGAAATTCAATCATGTACAAATCAACAGTCCCAAGACTGAGACAGTAAAATACAGAGTTCAGACCAAGAGGTCAGTGAAGAGAACTCTTGGAAACACACTGATCAGAGAGTACTCAAAATTTGTAGACCACCGGAATGAGATGTGAAAGCAGCAGAAGGACATAAAAGTCAGGAAATAAGCTGGCAGAATGAGTTAATAAATAAAAAAAACCTGACCATAAAGAACGAATTATGATGACAGGGAAGCTCAAGACATAAACACAAAAGACAATGACTTGTCCAGCAAGACAAAACCATAAAAAATGCAGCTTGGGCAAAATTACAACATTTATTCCTAGAACAGTTAAAGAAAGAGATGCTTATTTTTTTAAGAACTAAAAATGATTCAAAAAACCAAATGAGAGCTATGGAAGATAGATATGAAAATTAGAAAATGAGGTACAAAATTTTACTGAAAATTACAATTGGTCAAATGGGAACTAATCACTCCATAAGGCATCAAGAAATAATAAAACAGTCAAAAGATTTTTGAAAATGGTAATATTTCATGGGGGAAAAAAAAGAACTGACTTGAGAATGAATTTCTTCAAATGTCTTGGATTTGGTCTTCTTCACAACAACTCTACACTCTCTGTCTCCCTTATTGTCACCCCCAACCCTTGCCAGATAGGATCTTGTCAACTTTGGAGGACCAAGTGAATTGAACTTTAAAAAAAATTAGCTATAATAACTCAGGGGAAAATAATCTAATAGAACCAAATAGATCCAAATACAAATAGAACCAAAGGCAGACTGGACATGATGAGGAAAGGCAGATTCAAAGTTCTTCCAGGGCCAATAGAAAAGCCACCCCACAAAGAAGAAGCCCCTTCCAGTAACTAGAATCTATAAGTTACTATCCTTTGCCACAAGTGCTTGAGTTCACATCCCCAAAGACACTATATGAACTTTTGGGAGAATATGAGACAAATTTGGGGGAGCTGAATTTTTTTCATCAACCATATCGATTTAGTAAATTCTTATTTCTAAAAGCTAATTAACTGAGACTAATTGGTATCAACTGATAATCATTGGGGGAAGGAGGAAGATGCTCCTGGAAGTGACTCATGAGCATTAGACAAACATCTCACAAACTCTCAGGGTTACCCCTAGAACTCTGAGAGGACAAGAAGCCTCCCAAGCTGTGGAGACCTGACCTGCCAGTACAAGTGAGTTTTGGAAAGGAGAAAACAATCACTTACATAGCACTTATCATGTACCAGATCCTGTGATAATCCCTTCAAAGAAATTGATGTTATCTTCATTTCATTTTATGATTAAGGAAACTGAGGCAGGATGAGATTAAATGACTTGCCTAGCTTCACACAGAGAATGAGTATCAGAGGTAGAATTTGAACTCAGGTCTTGACTACGAGTTTCATACTTTACCTAGCTTCCAAGAGGATAGTGGGAAAAGTTGTCCCAGAGCATGTATGACACAAATGTTTGCTTCTGTATGAAGATGACTTATGGAAAAGAGCTTGTAATCAGAAGACCTGATATCAAATCCTACCTCTGCCTCACCTATATGGACAAGTTACTTAATCTCTCTGGTCCTTGCTTCTTCAACTGCAAAGTGAGAGTTGGACTAGATGGTCTCTTGAATTCTTTCCAGTTTTAGATCATTGAGCTTAGTGCTCACTGAAGTAAAGCACATTCAATAATGGAGATAAGATTTCACCAGTGGGCTGTTCAGAACTGAGTTCCAATTTGGGAGATGAACAAAACAACATACCACATGACAATGGAGCTAGTGTTGCTCTAGACTAGGTAGAGATAATCCATAAAAGGTCATCAGCTTTCCGTGAGCCATAGAAAACAGCAATTACTTAGCATTTAGGATGAGCATGGGACTGACTCCCCAGGCAGAGGATATGAATGCCACCTGGTGGTTAAACATACAAACAAAAAATTAGGGCTAATATCTAATAAAAATAACAACCCTATGAAGCAAATGTTTATACTAAGTCTCTATCCCCTTTGAGATTTTGAAAGTACTAGTAACAAAGCTTCTAATCTCTTTGGTCCCACATGTGGACCTCTTGGTCAATGACAAAATCAAGGCAAGATGGAAAGAAGAGTGAGAAGAAAGGAACAAGGGTTCATAAACATTTCTTATTTATATTTAGTATTTTGATAACTGTATTCTAATAAAATTTTGATAGTTATGCATTATTTTATGCATTCAAAAATTTAATTCTTAGAAGGGATTCATAGGCTTCCTCAGACTATAAAAGGGGACCATGGCACAACTGAGAAGACCTGGTCCAGGGGATTACCTAATTATCCCATTCTTGTCAACCTTATGTCCTTTAGTCTATTCCATTTGGAATTAGTTGTTTGTCCTTCATTCTCAAGGAAGACAGAGATATACAGAAGGTGATGTCATGACTTGCAAATGAATTGGATTTAAGTGAGGGAGGCTGTGCAAAGTTATCAGCCTAACTCTCTCCTCTGAAGCCATCTGGGACCAATGGCAAGATCTTGGACTGGAGATGGCTCCACTGGGAGCCAGCTAGGTTGCAAAGTGCCTGCACCGTCAGACCTGAAGTCAGGAAGACCTGAGTTTAAATCTGACCTCAGATATTTACTAATTATATGACCTTGGGAAAGTCACTTAACCTCCTTGGGGTATATTTCCTTATTTGTAAAAGAAACTGGAGAAGGAAATGGCAAACAACTCCAGTGTCTTTGCCAAGAATACCCCAAATGGGATCACAAAGAGTCAAATATAACTGAAACAATCGAGCAGCCATCCTATAAATTCAATGGAGCTTAGATTTAGAGATGATCTCAGAGGTCATGTAACCTAACTCACTCCCTCATTGTACAGATAAGGAAAGAGAGTTCCAAGAAGGTTGACTGTTAAATAAATGGCAGATCTGGGTTCTTAATCCAGGACCTTAGCCTCCATGCTTATTATGGTTTCCTCCCAAGGGATGGTCCAGATTTTTTTTTTCTTATGCAGGATCTGGTCTTCCAGGTGCTTCCTCCTTAACAGTACTACAGACACCAGCAGGTGTGCCAGCATTGCTTGGATTCTCTGACCCCATCTTCATTTCTGGTGCAGGGCTGTTTATCTGTATTTGTTCCAGTCCTGGGGGATGGTGCAGAGATAATTCTAGCACCTCCTCCAAACTAGATCTGGAGGAGGTGTTGCAGCTTCTTCTCCTTGGTTTATTTATTTATTTATTTTCCCCCAGCTGGAGGGTTTCACTGCCTTCTTCTCATGGACTCTTGAGTGCATAAATTATATTATTTTAGGGAACCACAAGTGAAGTCTTTTCAGTGCTTGAAAATATTTGGGAGAGAAAAAAGTGTAACTTGAATTGAATTATTGGTCCACATAAACAATCTGTCCATAAGCAGCCAGTAAAACAAGCTAGAGCATCCCTAGAGCACTGTAGTGCAGAACTGTGAAAATGCCTTGAAGTTAAAGGTTAGTGGGGAAGCCTTTAACAATTCTATGAAGGAGAGAGATACAAGTCACAGTTTGTGGTCATTCAAAAACAAGACCTTTCAAGAGAATTAGACTTAATTCTGGATTGTAAATCATTTTGCAATGTGTGTTATCTTCATTTGAAAGTGTGTGTATGTGTAGATCTCCTGTTTTTCCTTAGCTAACCCTGACTACTTTGATATGTTCTACTATCAGAAGAAAACAGAAAAATAATATATTTTGGTCTGAGCCTCTAGCAAACCTGGATCTGAACAGTGCCTGAAAATGCTATCTGATACTCTAGAGGAGCACTCCCCCCCGCCCAGGTTTAGGAGATAATATCATATTTCCCTAAAAATAAGACCAGTTTTATATTAACTTCTGCTCCAAAAGACACAGGATTTATTTTCAAGGAATGTCTGGACAAAGGCAGTCATTCCTGGAATAATCATTATTTCATCTATTCTTCTCTTTGTGAGGAAGTTCTTCATGTCTTTGGCGTGGTGAATGCTGACTGAATCTCACACTAGGGGACCTCTGGACACCTTGCAAAACAAGTGGCTGCATTAGATAGACCCACTTCCTTATAACTACTAGTGGGCACCAGGCTTTTTCAGTTTAAAGAACATAAGCACCTGAATCATGTTCAGTCTTATCTTTCTTGCCCTTAGTGATGATTAGAGGTAGTGCTTTCTTTCCATCTAGACATGATCAGGTGAGTTGTGTCAGTTCTCCAATTGGTCATTTAACAATAAATTTTGAGTTCATCTGTTTACTTAAGCATTTACCTCTTGTCCAAAGGTGCCCTCAGGTATTTACAAATAATTATAATTTATATTAAGTATTAATGTCAATAATACTATTTATATATTAATATTATTTTATAATTCAATATGTCTGTTTGTGTTGCAATGAATGCACTAAATATGTACAGTCTAGCTGATGATCTTAACTGGGGCTTATTTTTGGAGTAGACTTATATTATGAACATGCTGAAAAAATCATGCTAGGGTTATTTTGGGGAGAACATGATGATGATGGTGATGACAATAGCCTACATTTTCAAAGCACTTTAATGTCAATTCATTTGATCCTCATAACAACCAATGAGCCAAGGTGCTATTGTCATCCCATTTTACAAATGATTATACTGGAGAAGGATAAGTGATTTGTCCAGGATCATATAACTAGTTAATATTTGAGGCTTAGGTCTCCCTGATTCCAAGTCCAGCATTCTGTATATTATAACAGCTAAGTCAGGTAGCTGCAAAGAAGTTCCTAGTACCCCTGAACACAAAAAATTAGACTGTGAGATCCTTGAGAGAGAACTTTCCCTAAAGTAGCCCTGTGAGATGTTTTCATTTTATAAATCATTGGATCACAATTCTAGAACTGAAAGGGACCTTGAGGTCATCTTTTCCAACTCCCATTTAACAGATGAAGGAACTCAATCTCAGAATTGTTAAGTGACTTGACTGGGGTCATACAGTTAATAGGTGAGAGGGGATGCAATCCAGCTCTTCTGACTTCAGATCCAGCAAAATTCTCCTCTACTCTGTCTACCTTTCAGCAATAATTTCTCTCCCTCCCTTCCCCTCCCCCTCCTCTGTTCTGTTCTCTCTTCTCTGTCATTGTCTCTCCATATATATATATATATATATATATATATATATAGTGTATGTATGTGTATATACACATATAAACATATACATGCATGTATCTATGTATATACTCACACTAGCACAGTGTTTGAATCCAGCCTCAGACACTTGACATATTCTATTTGTGGTCTTGGCTAAGTTACCTAGTTGCCTCCCATCTATGGCTACTGAATCCAGATGGAGAAAGTGAGACTGCTGATAGCATAGCACCCCTTCACACAAACCCAGTTCATGTGCTTGTCATGGTATCACCTCCCTGATGTCATGTTCCTCTTCAAGAATGAAGGACAAACACCATCATTTATATGTACATATATACATGTATATCATGTATATCTAGAGAGAGAGAGAGAGAGAGCGAGAGATGATAGAGATGATAAAGAGATGTGTGAGAGAGATGTGAGAGAGAGAGATGTGAGAGTGAGTGAGAGAGAGAGAGAGAGAGAGAGAGAGAGAGAGAGAGAGAGAGAGAGAGAGAGAGAGAGAGAGAGAGAGAGATCGGGGAAGAATTGGTCTATAGGGGCCATTCTAGGAAGTATAGTCTTGGAAGTTTTCAAGGGAGATCTGAACCCATGCTTCCTGGAATGACTTCAATAGTTCAATTCAACCCTCACTACTCCCTTCTCCTGATTAAATATTTCTCATCTGCTGCAAATCACCCGGAGGGGTGCATTTTGCACATTTGTCCATATTCCAAATTTTAGAAAGTTGTATGGGGTCCTGGAGAGGCTCAAGCCTAGAAGTCTTGGCACAAAATAAAAATATAATTAAGCAGATAATGCCAACAAGTAATTTTCTAGCTCTATACATGATTCTCAGGGATCCTTCTGTACAGTTTGGTGCTCCCCCCCATCATTTCTATTTGAATTTAACACCACTGTTGTAGATCATCATCACCTCCCACCTGAACTTTTGCAATAGCCTTCCTTTTGGTTTACCAGACTCAAGTGTCTCCCCACTCCAGTCCTACTTTACTTAGCTGCCAATGTGTTATGTTCCTGTTAGAGTAGCAGCTCGGAATGTGTTAGATTCCTGCTGGCTAGCTTATCCTCACCCAGGCAAACATTGAAAGGGCAGGAGACAAGTTCTCCAAGATCTCCTGGATCTCCTAGATCTCCATAGTCATTGCCCAACACCCCCTCCCCCCTTCCCTAAACCAGGAAGAAGGCATGGGGGGGGTCCCTTGATTTCTAAAATAAGCTTTTTGAGACATAGGTTTGAGTTTTGAAATTCTAAAAAGGAAGATTTTCCTTCTCCCTCCCAGTTCCCTCTGCAGAAGGTGGGGGCAGCAGAGAATGAGAGAGCATTTCAAATTACTTGAGTTGTTAACTACAGTAAGATTTGGAGTTGTTGCATTTTCTGAACAGTAGCCAACACCATTACAAACTGTCCAATAGCATGTGACATTTTTACTCTCAACACAGGAAGTGCAGTTAGTGTGCACTTCATGGCTTTCTGGTGCCGGAGCAAGAGTCATGGTGTGCTTGATTGTAGGCTGGAGAGTGAAATTCATCATAGGTGTCAGGGTCTGCATCAGGGTTGGCATCAGGGTCTGCAGCACCGATGAGGAGCCTCTAGAGTTGGTCATAGGTTTAGGGGTTCGAGTTGCACTTAGCACAGGCAGCAGAGGCAAAAAGGAACAGCAAGCAGGCCCCTCGCATCCTGTTCATGCTGCTGGTATGGACTGCTGCTGAGGAAGAAGCTCCGTCCCCTGTGGTGCTGCCTCAGAAACTCCACTTCCCTCTGATTCCTCAGTGCTGAGTACTTGTTTCTTTTCACTTTCGTTGGTTCCTGAGTGCTGAATCCTTACTTGTTTCTTCTTACTTCCCTTCACACCTCCTTGTTCCAATCAGCCCCTTGGTAACAATCAATCTGTTACCTCTCTGAAGTCCTCTGCTCCAGGATGTTGCCTGGTTTCTCTTACTTGTATCTGCTGGTCCTTATCCCGGACTCCACTCAGATAGCTCTGCCTCTGTGTCCCTGTTCAGGCACCATTTGTTAGGTTCTTGTTAAACTAGCTGCTCAGGAAATGTTAGGGTCCTGCCGGCTAGCCTGTCCTTACCCAGATGAACACGGAAAGGGTGGGAGACAAGGATAACAAGTTCTCCTTAAAGTTCTCTAAGTTCTCCACGATCTCCTAGATCTCCATTTATTAAACCAAATACAAGAGCTTAAATATCCTCTCCAGTCCCTGGTCCACTCCCACTCCTGTGGCACTCTACAATCAACCAACAAATACTCCCACATACAACAGTCCCTTATACCAATGGACCTTTCTAAAATGTAGGTCTATAACCTCTCTCTCTCTCTCTCTCTCTCTCTCTCTCTCTCTCTCTCTCTCTCTCTCTCTCACCCGGTGCTCTATCCACTGCACCACCTAGCCGCCCCTACAACATGTCTTTAAGGCAGAAATGGATATAGATTTTAGAAATAAAGGGTGATACCATAAGTCAATTAGGAGAACAGGGAGAGGGGATGATTTTATGACAAACAAGATATAGAGAACATTATAAAATACAAAATGGATGATTCTGATTACATTAAATCAAAAAGTTTTTTTTATAAAAAAACAAGATTAGAAAGAATATAGAACACTGGGAAACATTTTTCACAGTGTTTCTGATAAAGGACTCCCTTCTAATATAGAGAACTGAGTCAAATGTATAGGGATCCAAATCATTTCCCAATTGATAAATGGTCAAAGGATATGAACAGGTTGTTTTCAGATAAATTAAAATTATCTATAGTCATATTGAAATGGTTGAAATTATTATTTATTAGAGAAATACAAATTAAAAACAACTCTAAGGTACCACCTCACACCTATCAGATTGGTTAAAATGACAAAAAAAAAAAGAAAATCATCAGTTTTGGAGGGGAGGTGGGAAAAAATGAGACATTATTGCCCTGTTGGTGGATTTGTGAACTGATTCAGCTATTCTGGAGAGCAATTTGGAACTAAATCAGAAGATTAACTTGGAATTAACCCAAAGGTTATTGCCAAAGAGCAAATAAAATAAAATAAAATACCCTTTGATCCAGCAATACCTCTACTAGATTTGTATCTCAAAGAGACCATAAAAAGAAAGACCTACATGTACAAAAATATTTGTAGCAGCTCTTTTTTGTAGTAGCAAAGAATTTGAGATTGAGGGGATGCCCATTAATTGGACAACTGAATAAATCATAGAATACGAATATGATGAAATGCTATTGTTCCCTAAGAAATCATGACAAGGTGGACTTTAGAAAAACCTGGAAAGATTTGTTTGAACTGAGGTTGAGTGAAGTGAGCAAAACCAAGAGAACATTGTTCACAATGACAACAACATTATCAGATGACCTACTATGAGATCCTTGGCACCTTTCAGCAGTACAGTAATCAAGGACAATTCTAAGAGACTTGTGGTGGAAAAATGGCATGTATATCAGAGAAAAATTACGGAGTCTGAATGCAGACAAAAACATATTATTTTCACTTTTTAAAACTTGTTTTATTTTTTCTTTCTTAGGTTTTCCCCCCTTTAGTTCTGATTCTTTCACAACATATGTAATATAGAAACAGGTAAAATCTGATTACTCAATATCATGGGGAAGAAGAGGGAAAGGAATGGGGTAGAAAAATTTGGAGCTCAAAAACTTACAAAAAGATACATGTTGAAAACTATTTTTGTATGTAATTGGAAAAAATAAAATTAAGCAACATTGAAAAAATAAAATGTATGTCTATATTATTTCCCTTTCCTGATAATCTCTAGTGATTTACTGTTGCCTCCTGGATCAAATACAGAGTCCTGGTTGGCTTTTGTATAATCTAGATCTTTTCTATTTTCTTATGTTTTACTTTCTGTCTTTTACTCTACTAAGCTACCACATTTCCCCTCCCAACTAAGTATCACCTTTGTTAGACACTGGCCATTCCTTATACCTGGAATTCTCTCCCTCCTCAACTGCTTCAAGACTTCCTCTAAGACTCAATTTTCTTCTTCTGCAGAAAGTTTTTGTGTTCTCTCCCTCCCCTAAGCTTTCCTTCTGAGTTTACCTTCCATCTATACATATATATATAGCTTTTTGTAATGTGAGCTCCTAAAGAACAGGAACTGTGTTTTTGCTTTTTTTTTTTTTTTATGTGGCCCCAAGAAACAGGCCTTGGCTTTTGCACTTGTTCTCAGTTCTAGGAGTTTCCAACCTTGTGAGTTTCAAAATTGGTTGGACAATAGACTGAAGTCTGTAGCCAATGCAGAATTGCCCCCAAAGGAAGAGTATCTTCTGGACCCAGATCAGAGAAAACTGAGATGAGGACTCATTTGACAATTTGTCCTTATCTGGATATGAATTTGTTAGCCAAATGCTATGTAGGATCTGAGTTAATAATAAATATGTCCCCAGATGTTGTGGGAAATGTTTGTATTTTTCTTTCCCTTTGTAAACATAATTGATATTAAATGGATTGGAGGTGCTAGTCACTGGCTCCTAACAATAGAGGGAACACAGTCAGTTGATGCGACTTTTAGCATTAATTTGGAAGCCAGGGGAAGTTTCCTGAATCCAGTAGTCTGAATCCAGACTGGGTTTTGCAACCAACCCAGCATCAAGGTCTCCAGGAGCAAGGAAAGGACTCTTGGACCCTTTGTCAAAGTTAATTGGTATTAAGTGGTGGTATGGTACAGAGAACTGAGGAGATCCCAGCCTATGGGGCCTCCAGGTGATGACCTTAGAGAAAAGAATGCTCCTAACCCCTTTAGGAACCTTGAACATGTGTAACTTGTCAGAGTACATCTTCAATACATACAAATATAGTCCTGAGTATTGGGAACTCTCACGGTTAAAAGTGCTTTAGGCTTTAGGCACTCTGTCTTAGAAAGTTACCATGGATATTGAGAGGTTAAATTACTTTTCCCACGTCTTTGATCCAAGGTCCTAGGATGTCAGAGGCAAGACTTCAGTTTATGGCTTCCATCCACTACATCACACTGCATCTCCTAAAAATTTCTTACATATGATTTGTTTTCCAACAGCACTGTCCTCAGTTCAGTTCTATTATTATTCCCATATTACAGATGAAAAAAAATTGTGTCTCAGAGAGGGTTTTAAGTGGCAAGTTATGAATCCGCAGTTAATAAGGTTCAGTGTCCCTGATCCTGAGTCGCACGTGGACTTCCCTAAGTGTGAAGACAGGGGAGTTTCACTAGTGAGGAAGGGCCGCACCTCCCCGGGACTCTCCTGGTCTCCAGCCTCCCTTTTTTCGGTCCTGAGGGCAGGATCTCACTTTCTAGGAAGGTCCGCGGCCTCAGAAGGGAAGGAGAAGCCTTTCGGTGACGGAGCAGGCAAAGGATTTATTTGCCCCGTGGGGGGGGGGGGTGCGCTGTGCACTTTGTCTAAGTGCAAAGAAGCCAAACTTTACTTGGGTCTTGGGGACCTTAGCTTCATCTCCCGATTCCTCCGATAGCTTCCACTCCATTGCCCGCCCATCCTTCCCGCCCTCTGCCCCCCCCATCCCCGAGAGAGCCTAAAGGACCCTTTAATTCATTACTGGTCGGCTCTATCCCATCACCCAGGGAAGTGGGTATCCCTGCTGGGAGATGATGAGGCTGAATTCCTGGAGCAAGGTCACTTTTTCTTTTATCCCTGTCAATTCCTTGAGGAGAGGGCACTCCCCAGAATTTCTGATCCCTCCCTCTCTCTTCTTTCAGTCCCCGAAGAATTCCCTCCCCCCTGCCCTCCAGATTCCTTCCCCCTCTCTTCTTCCCCACCCTCTTCTCATTTTCCTCTCCTTCCTTTCCAGAGAAAGACCCCTCCTAAGTCTCTTTAGCCTGAACTCGCCGGGAAGCCTGGGAGTCATTCACTTTCCCCTTCTCTTTCCCTCCTCCTCTTTCCCCCTCCCTCTTCCCTCCTCCCTAGCCCCCCTTCTCGTGATCGAACCACCCGGCTTCCACATCGCCTCCTCAGTCTCCTCTAGTTCTCCTCGGTGGTGACTCCAGCTCTCGGCCATGCCCTGGTAACCCATGGCATTGGAGCTCCCCTTTATACCACCCACGAGACTCCATGACTGAAATAGGCATCTCCTAAGCCAAGCTGGGTAGCATCTCTACGATCTCCCCCAAGCAACAGGTAGGGAGTAAAGCCACCTTTCTCTCAGGATGCGTGTGCATGACTCAAAATACTGGGCTGGTAAGCAGAGGATCTTGATTCAAATTCTGACTCTCATTGACCTCGGCCAAGTCACTTTACTTCCTTGGTCTCAGCGTCTCCTTTTGTAAAATGAATGGGAATTGAATTAGATGGTTTCTGAGGTCCCTGTCCAGTTCAGAGCTACGATTCTTCGATCCCACGACTCTAGTGCATGAAAGTTCTTCTCCCTTGTACTTAACTTGCATCCCCATGCTTTCAAAGACCCTAGGAGTAGCCCTGGGAGAAAAGATGTGTCTCTTGAGTGCCCCAACTCTTTTAAGTACCTCAGCAATGAGGAGCAAGCTCAGCACTTACAAAAATTTTCTTTTGGACAACTTCTAGACTGGGCAATAGGATTGCAGAGAAGTTTTCTGCTACTACAGATGCTTTAAATATTAAGTGACAATGTTTCATTTGGAATCCAAACGAAATTCCTGCTAGTTAAGCAATACCGAAGGATTTGCCCCCCCCTTTTAATTTATATAATTATTAACAGATGTCATTTTTTAAAAGGTGTAAAAAGCCATTCCTGGAAAGCCTACTCTTCATGTTGAAAATATCTTTGGCAGGTTTGTAATGGGCGGTTTTCTTTTTCTCTGTTTTCCTTTTTCTATCAACCTAACTGCACACAGACAAGCAAAAGAGCCCAGAGGGAGCTTTTACAAAGTCTTGCAGAGACTGGGCTGCCCTTCCCCTCCATCATTGCCCCACTAGTGCCTCTGTTGGAAAAGAGGAGACTGTCAGTACAGTCTGGCTTTCTTCTCTATCTTTAGTTTTCCCTACTGGGTTCTAAAATAGGAGTTGCCCCTTTTAACCTGATGAATTTCAAGTCTGGAGCATAAAGGATTCAGGGAATGAGCAAATCTGTTCTTGATAATTACTCTGCCACCTGTAGAATCATGTTTAGAACCAAACTGACTCAACATTTGAGAGAAAAAAGAGATGTCACCCACATGAGACGTTTAGGCTTGAAAGAAGTAACCAGGTATTTTACAAGACTTGATTTAGACTAAGAATTGTCAGAGGGTTTCAAGTCTACGAAGTAATTGGATTTGGAAGCAATGTTGGTAGTGTGACATTTAGTCTGTTTTTAAGTAAATGTTCATAGAATCATAGATTTCAAGCTGGAAGGTATCTTAGATCTCACTTAGTTCACCCCCTTAATTTTAAGGATGAAGAACCTGAGATTTAGAAAGGTTGAATAATTTGTCTCAGCACACACAGGTAATAGGATTCAAACCTAGGTCCTCTGCCTTCAAATGCAGGGTTTACTTTTATCTGTATTTTCTGTGGAAAGTGTTGGTGGGGGATGGAGAGCAAAGATCAAGGAGCATTGGTTGGCATTGATTTTTTCCAACTGAATGAAACATTTTATTTCAACCTGTCTTAGATTATTAAGGTATTTTCACTGTATTTATAATGTATAGTTTACCCACTCTGAGCAAATTATGTTTTTTGAGAATATGTTTCTTCATTTCTAATATGGAGAGATCAGACTAGATGACCCCTGAAGTGCCTTCCAACTTTAAATCCTATGACACAGAACACAGAATCAATCAAAAGCATGTTGTGGTAGACAAGTGCTTACTATTTATTATTTAATATATAAAGAGAAAAATGTAAATTTTCTACCCTTAAGCAGCTTACCTTTTATTGGAAATAAGAATGTCATTATTTTATTAAGTTCTTTTCAATTCAATAGCAGCCTACTATATGACAGACATTATGCTACATGCTGACAATACAAAGACAATAATAATAATACAAACCTAAATAGTCCAATACTTCAAAAAAGTTTAAATTTTGTTGCAGTGATTTGCATTTCTAGATTTCATATTCTATTCTTATTTTATATGACTAATTAAAAGTGATCAATGCCTAAGCTAAAAAGCATTGAAGTAAATTGAAAAGCCTGGAATGTAGCCTACCACAAAACAATCTATAAGTGTTTTCTTCTTTTAAGAAAACCCAAAATGCCAAAACTCAGAAGGAATGACATTCATTTTGATGCTATTTTTTTTCTTTTCTTATTCACTTGGCAGGGATCTTTCTTTTACCAAAGAACTAGTTGCAGGATTTCTTTAATGAATAAGTTCCAGGTTAATTGATTCAAGTTTCTTTGAAATATAACTTTCTAGAAATGCTCCTACTAGACTGATAAGACTTTGGGGCACAATTAGGAAGCTTTTAAAGTGAACTGAAATAACCACATGACTGAAATGCAGTCAGTTGTGACTCTGCCCTTAGCCTTCCTCCAAATGATTGCAAAATGTCACAACATTATTTTATTTCCATTCTTAAACTACATTTAGAAATAGATCCAGAGAAATTTCCAATTTCACTTGAAAAAAAGTCTTTTGCCAGTTGTTTTCATAGAAAAGTCAATTTTTAAAAGTCAGTAAAAAGCTTAGTATTTGCTGATTGATTCAAGTATTCTTAAGTCCTAACATACATGACATAGGAAGTGGGCTAAAGAGTTCCCTCAGCATAATGAATGGGATAACTATACAGCTTTAGAAGATTCATCAGGGAGATGTGGAAAGGGAAATCAATTGGCACAGCAATGATGGTTGGCAAACATCCATCAGAAAGCTGGCTGCTAATGGATAATATTATCCCTTAGTTCATCAATTCATACTATGTAGACTGCACGGTGGTAGGTTTTCTAATGTAACACGTTCCATATGTGAGAAGCTATATATAGTGTATTAGACTTGGAATCAGAGTTCAAATCCCACTTCTGATGGTAATCAGTGGTAGAATCATTTAACCTTTCTGAGACTTTATGTCCTTATTTGTAAAATGGGGAATAATAGTACCTTCTTCATAAGGTTCAAATGAGATAATGTATTATAAGAATGTCAATTATTATTATGACAACATTTTACTCTATTGTTCTGTTAACCATTTTTGTACTGAATCTTTCAAAGTAAAATATAATTCACATCTGAGTGAATAATAGGGAGAGGAATAGAGATAGGGACTAGAATTGTGGATTCATTGATATGGGGAATTATCTATAAAGGAAACTCCCTCTTGCCAATGCAGGTCAGTACTTTCTCTGTAATTTATTTTTTTTAAAGGCACCTAGATCCCCTAGAGCAGGGATTTTTAAACCCTAGGTAGAATTTCCCTGTCTGGGGCCATTCTTTATCCACTGTGGCACACTGAACAATAATCCAAATGAATACAGTCTCAGTTTTCTCAGCTATAAAATGAGTGTCAGATTAAATGACCTCTAAATTATTCCAGAAAGTTCTTTGACATTAGTCTAATTGGTATGAATTGTTATATTCTGTCTGGTTCTGCCACCTAGTGGTATCCAGATATAAAACCTGAGAATTTCTAGTCTGGACCCCCAAATTATGTCATATGCCTCCATACTTATTTGTCTCTCATTTGTTAAGAAAATCAGAGAATTTTAGAACTAGAAAGAACTTCAGAGGTCACAATGGCTAAAATGTATCAGTGTTCTTTATGCAAGGAAGCATTGATACTGTTTCAATTCCCAATTTCTTTATTAACAATAACCTGCTATGTGCTAAGCTCTTTGCCTATTCATGATTTTTACTTTTTTCAGTCATAGAATCAGAGTATTTAGAGTGAAAAAGGAAGCCTAAAGATTATGTAGTCTTCTTTATTTCATAAATGAGAAAACAGGACTAGAGAGATTTAGTGACTTACCCAAGGTCACACAGGCAATAAGAAGCAGGGATTTGAACCTGTTCTTTGCTTCCAGTTGCATTATCCATGCACTACAGTGCTTCCCAACTTCAAGCATGTATAACACACTTTCTAGTCTATATTCTGTAGTCCATAATTGTGGTATATTGGGAATCAAAGGATCTGATTTGAAATTATATCTCTGATAATTACTACCTGCATGATCTTGTTCAAATCATTTAACCTCCTCAGTTTCTTCATTTTAGAGGAATGTATAAGCTCTAAAATAATGAGCCTATTACTCTATGAATTCTGTGAGTGCCTCTAGGGCAAGGGTAGGGAATGTCTTAAATGATTTGGTCTGGTACTGCCAAGGCAACCACAGGCAGTTCAATAAATTTGATTAAATTCTAGGAGTTTTTAAGGAGTGAATTAAATGTTTGGCCAAATATAGCAGGCTAATTTTTTAGGTTTTTGGCCCTTGGCAAAAAAAAGGTTTCCTACACCTGTAATCTTTTAAAAATATCCTTGACTAGAAGAGACAAAAAAATATTTAAGGAATATATACTTGTCTACTTATATCATCACTAATTTGAGTTTACATCTGGCTTCAACTTCAGCTACATGCAAAAAACCAAATTGAACTCCTCTGCTTGATCTCAGAGAATAGAAGTAGGAGCAATGAGTGGAAGTTACTGGGAAACAGATTTAGCAGTGTAAGCTCCTTGGAGGCTAGTGTTTTTTGATTTTACATTCTTGGCAACATGTACAATATTTTGTACACAGTAGGCATTAATGAATGCTTGTTGGATTGGATTAGATTTCACTTCAGGAAAAGGGAAAACTTCCTAATATTTAAAGCTACCAGAATTGGAATTGGTTTCTTAGGTCAGGTAAATTATTTATCACTGAAGATTGTTGTTAATGTTAGAGAAGGGAGTCCTTTATAGCTAAAGATTGGACTAGATACAGCATAAAGAGCATTGGCTTGGTAGGTGGAGGCCCTGGATTCACATTTCACTTTTTTTCCCCCCTTATTCCTTTGTTTGCTTGACACTGAACAAGTCACTTAATGTCTCTGGGCCTCAGGTTCCCTCTTCTGTAAAATTTCAGAATTGGCCAAAGTTATCCCTGGATGTCTCCAGTAACTCAAAATCAATGATTCTGTGGCCTTTAAGGTTCCTTTCAGCTCTAAGACTCCATGAAACATTTATTTGTTATTTCTAGATAACAAATCTGGGAGACATATAAAGACTGAAAAAATGACAGCTTCTTCCTTAGTGGAGTTTACAACCTTATACAGAGACACAGACACAATAACTCAAGTACAAAATGCTACCTGATAAATCATCACAAGAAGTAAAAACTCTGTGATATTTGAGTTCTAAGGAGGAAAGAATAGTCTGAGGATTATTAAAAGAGGCTTCAAGGAGGAGATACTATTTGAACTGTACATTAAAAGATGGGCACAATATTAGCAAGTGGAAATGGGAGAGAGAGCTTCACAAAAATATAAATGTCTGTTAATACAATTATCAGAAAGAGGTCGTTAAAATAACCGGTATTTTCTTCTAAACAATTAATATTACCACATATTATAAAATTGTAAATATATTCAATGTGTGAATGAAATAATAGTTATAGGACTTCAAATGTTCAAAATAAATTTGTACAAATAAAATAAATATATATTTCAAAATATGGCATCATAATATTCTTAGAACTGGCAGGAAACATGGGGATAATCTATCCCCTCTTTTTAGAGATGGGGAAATTGAGGCTAAGAGGAGATAAGTGATTTGCCCAAGATGACACAGTTAACAAATGGTAATCAATGAGCCAACAACAAGTAGTTATTTAGACTTTAGAGCCTATTATGTACTAGGTACTGGAGATATAAAAGCAAAACCAAAATGATCACTACCCTCAAAGAACTCACATTCTATTAGTAGAGACCATATGCTTAAATACAAAATGTATGCAAAGTAAGGTTTGGGGTCAGAGAATCCCCAGCAGCTGGTAGTGGGAAGTAAAAATCAGAAGAGACCTCATGTAGGAGGTATTATTTGAGTTGAGCTTTGAAGAAAGTTAGGAACTTCAAGTAGCAGATTTGAGGAGAGAATGTGTTCAGGAATGGAGGTCAACCTGGACAATGACATTGAATGCCATATGGAATGTTGAGTGAATGAAAAACAACTGAACTAGGATAAAAATTGACAAAATAGGAAGATAAAGATTAAGTAAAAAAAACAAAATTTAACACCCCTTTAGAATGAAGTTTGGACACTTTTTGGTATTGGTAGGTCATGTACAAATGTCATCTCATAGACTGATAATTGTGCCATTGCTAATTGATATGAGAATAATATTAATAAAATAATAGCTCATATGTATATAGTCTTTTCAGGTTTTTAAGTACTTATATATGTATGTATGAATATACACACACATATATATGTATATACATATATATGTATATATATATGTATTCTTATTTAATTCCTGTAAGCCTCACCCTTTATTCATGTTCCCATCTGTGATCTGCCCACCCCATAATCAGCTGTGTAGTGACTCACAGTAAAGCATGACTGCTCTGACCTCAGCCTTATTATCCAAGGCCGAGGTTTGGAATAGAAAGACAGCTCTAATCCTTTGGAAATCATGCACAATGGAATGCATGGTTACATAGGAAAAGTTCCATGCAAAGAAAAGGGAATAGGGAAAGACAGGGCACATTCACCTGAGCCTTCAGTAACACCAATTTTGAGCTGCTTTAAATAATCAATGTCATTTGCAGGCTCTCCTCCAGGGTTTCATCAGGACCAACTATCACTGATCCTGATTTTAAGTTTCACCACAAGGCAAACTCAGATTTTCCAGAGTAACGTGTTCTTCAGTATTCATCCTATTTTAAAATATACTTAATTATAGACTGAATTAGAAAGGTTAACCAAATGCATGGCCTCTAATTGCTTTGATTTTGAGGTCATATTGTAAAACTCTGCCTCTTTTTGCAAGATGACTTTGTTATTTCTAAACTTAGTAGTATGTTATAGTTATATTGGACATACTCAAATATTTGCACTCATCTGGCAAATTACATTTATTAGGTTTTAAAAGACCAAAAGTATAATCCTTAGGTGTCAAAATTTACTAAGGCATTCATTTTTATTTTAAAAAATCATTACTTATAAATATCTTAAGCTCTCAAATTTTTACTTAAGGTAATTACTTAAGTCCAGTCTAATTTAACTATAATGTTTAAAAAAAAAGAATTAAATTTAGATTCAATAAAACAACAGGGTGTTGTAATGGAAAGAACATTAAATTAAATATTGGGAAACTTGAGTTCTAGTCTGGCATCTGTCTCTAATTAACTGTATGGCCTTAACCTTTCTAGGTGTGAATTCCTCACTTCTTCAGGAAGACTCATCTTCCTGAGTTCAAATTTGGCCTCTGACACTTAGCTGTGTGACCTTCAGACAGGTCACTTAATTTGTTTGCCTCAGTTTTCTCATCTATAAAATGAGCTGGAGAAGGAAGTGACAAACCCTTACAGTATCTTTGCGAAGAAAAACCCCAAATGGGCTCATGAAGACCCATGCCTGAAAAAAAAAACTGAAAAGCAACATTCTTCACTTATAAAATAAGACATTTGGATTAGGTGATTTGTGATGTCTCTTCCAGTTTGAAGATTCTGTGATTCCATTATCATTGGTTTTTTTTTTTTAAATCCAAGCTCAAAGAGGGCAAAACTGTGTTTTATTTAAATGTAGCACACAGAATTTCCCCTTACCCACAGGGCAGAGGAAAGCTATCCCAGTTTTCAGGTTACTGGGTTAGTTTTCAGCCAGAATCACTGCTCTCATGCCCCCCACCAATGTTTTCCCCCTAGAGTCTAGACTCTAGACAATGAGAAGATACAAAAGTTTGAAGGAAAAGACTTTTGGTTTGGCCAAATAAATTATAAGATTCCCTAATCCACTTGCCCACATAGGTACAACTCTCCCATGGTGTACACCAACTATTTGGGACAGAGGAAATATAGGTAATACTTGACAAGAGACAGAGGGCTTAATATATGCCAGAGAATGTGAATGGCCACAGTGATTCATGCCTCCAATGTTTCATGCCTATTTAATCATCCATTCATTATACTTAGGTGGATTGCTCTCTATTAGGCTTCTCTGCTGAACTGCTCTCTGCCACCTACAGGTCTTCAGTTGGGCAACAAGCTCTTCTCTTAAGGTGAAAAGATCACCTGGCTTTTTGTTTATATATTGAAAGGGACTATCTTTATTTCTTCAGTCAAGAAAGACTAGTGAGTAGTACCTAGGGAGCTAATTATAAGAAGACTTAGTCATTCTTAAGAATGACTTTTGAACTCTTTTTTTCCTACTGCTTTCCATCTAAATATTGATTTACCTAACTTCTTATTTCTTTTAACTCTTTTCTACTTGATCAATAATTAGGGTGCCTTTCAATTCATTCTTTTTTTGGGGGGGATTCAAGGCAATGAGTTAAGTGACTTGTCCAAGAACACAGAGCTAGGTAATTATTAAATGTCTGAGGCTAGATTTAACCTCAGGTCCTCCTAATTCCCTTGCCCCACCTAGCTGTGCCCCCCCCCCCATCCCCTTCAATTCAGTCTAAGGACTCCTAGCAAATCTGTAAAGTTGCTGAGTGGGGTGAGAGTGAGGAGGTTCTTTTCAGCCTTCATAATGTCCTTGCTTGCCATGCAATCAACTCAGGCATAAAGCTAAAAGGACTAGATGGACCTAGTGATGATGGTGTTCTTTTTCCTATTACTCCCCTTCTTCCAATCAATCAAAACCACATCACAAACTTTAAGTCTCCTCTAGTGCCTAGCATAGTATGCTGGTATTAAGTGTATTAGAAGTTTAATGAATGTCTATTGAATTGATTTATCATCTTTTATGTTTAAAATGATGCATTAAGTGATGATAGCTATTTTTATGTGAAATGATCACACTTTGCAGAAGAAGGCACTGATAAACAATTTTTCCAAAGCAGATGGGCAGTTTTTCCATATATGCTGCTATTCAGATGAATGAATAAAAAAGCATTTATTAAATGCTTACTATATGTAAGGCATTGTATCCCAAGTGCCAGATATACAAGTAGACCACCCCCATACTCAAAGAGCCCACAATCTAATAGGGGGAGACAAAACATAGGAAAATTCAGCTTGAAGTCAGATGGAAAGGTTCAGTGGTACTTGATGGCAAGAAGTATGCTTAATTTTGGTTCTGTACCCTCAAGGGACCGGAATATGTAGGAGTGTGCTGGTAAATGTTTACCAGCTGACTCTCTGGGGAAAACATGTGCTTGCGCTGTTTTTTTTTTTTTTAAGTCTAACCTTCATTATTAACATTTTCTTCATCATTTTAAAATGTCCAGACAAACAACAAAACAATAAAGACCTTATTTGTAGTGTTTGCTAATTTTCAAGGTGTAAATGAATGCTCACACTAAAAATTTAGCAGTTGTCTCTTAGGAACCATATGAGCAAGTTCCAGAACACTCCTGGATACTTACACCCAACTATGTTGCTGAATATTTGTTTAAAATAGTTTTACTAACTTATTTGTTCTGACCATAAAGAGCAATAGTTAACTTGTAGGGTAAGGAAGAAAATAAGAATGACCTGTCAAGGAATCATCCCTGGGTCTTTCTGATCTGAGTCAGTATCTGTGCTTTTGGTTCCAGTGATTTTACCACTGACTACTCAATAATATTACCCCTCCTCCCCCCCAAACCCACCCCTTACTTCCTGATCACTGAACTCCAACTTGAGACAAAATATCTTCTGAATTCTACTGGTGCTAAGGCTAGCTCCATGGGTTTGGAGTTATATATTCAATCCAATCCATAATTCATTTTTCCCCATTCCCTTGCCACTATAATTGTAACTAGATGCCCACTTCTGGCATCTGCTCCCTTTTCCCATTTTACTCCATATCCACAAACTCCAGACCACAAGAGTATGCTTTCTAAAGTTTATTTATAAGGGAAAAGAAAATACAGTATACAAATTCAGAAATAATATGCCAGGGCAAGATAATTAGAAGTGAAGATAAAAATAAAATTCTTTATTCTTGGACTGGGTAGTATCTAGTTTTTACCCTCTTCTTTCTAGCTAGTGAGTTTGAATCTACTTTGATCCTTGTGCTCATTGTGAATCTCTCACAGTCAAAAACATCTTTTTCCCTCATGAACCCTATGGAAAGTGATCTCTTCTATCCCCAAAACACTGATATCAATACTATCCTAAAGCCAATTTGGAATTAGTCCTTCTGTATGCTGCATATCAAACTAATTGCTTGAGTCTACAATACTTGCCTTAACTTAACCAGTCAGAAATCCTCTTGATGGTGTAATAGACTTTTGGTATTCTACATACCTCTAGTTATCTAAAGTTATTTTTTATTAACCACTATCTAAATCCCTCTTCTTCCTGTCAAGAGGAAGAGAAAGAAATATATGGTGATTTCAGATGTGCCACTCCTTCCTAAAATTGCCAGTGGAAGAGGAAAAAAACTAGACATTATCTGGCATGTACCTTGAATTTGAATATAATAGATATCAAAGAATTCAAAGGAATGGTAGGGAAGATCTATGGGCCAAAAATTCTTTAGGGAAATCAGCTTAAGCTGATTGTGAAACTTACACATCTGAAGATACTAAGAGAAGTAATTCTGATGAGAAGAAATATAAGTTATCTGAAGAAAGGGATGAGGTTGTATAGACAACTCATGTATGAATTTAGATTTTTCTAAGGATATGTAGAGAGTATTCAAACTCGGGAAACAGGAAGAATACAAAAATATGGCAATGTAAGAATAATGTTAGAAGTATTAGAATGAACTGAAAAAGGACTTCATGAAGAGGTCTTGTTGGTCTTGTTTTTAAATAATAAGGGAAAAGAGAATGCTCATGGGAGAAAGAGATCATGGTTTTGAGTGAATGGGATGATGATAAATAGCAATGAAGAAGACAGCATTATTCTGTTTTTTTTCTTCTGATTTCTCTGCCAAGGAGAGGGACCTTTGGAGTAGAGAGAAAAGAATAAAGAAGACTAATAGGGAATTGATGCTCCTAATGTAAGCATGGGAGCACCTAACTGCCCTTGGTGAATTCAAGTCACTTTGCCTTGATGAACTATATCCTCAGGTACTGAAAGATCTGGTGGTTGGAATTGTTGAGCCCCCATTATCTGAAAATATCATGGAGAACAAAGAGAGGCACTCCAGGACTAGAGAAGAATACATGATCTGATTTTCAAAAAAGGATAGGGAATAGTTTGAAAACTAGAGGCCACTGAGTTTGATTTAATTTCCTAATGAAATTATTACAAAGATGGTTAGTGAAAACCTTGAAAAGCTAGAAGTTATCACAAAGAGACAGAGATGATTTAGTCCAGATTCCTCTTGTGGTCTGAAGCCCTGTATTCAAATTCTGGTTCTGCTTTTTCTGACAGTGTGAGCTTGGGCAAGTTTGTTAGCCCTTCTAGGTTTTAATTTTCTGACCTGTGAAATGAAGAATCTGTACTCTGTGCTTCCTTCCAACTCTGAGTTCTCTAACCATGTTAACAACACCTGAAAACTTCTGTCACTCTCAAATATACTGCCAATGTAGAAGAAGCTGTAGACTTTCTAGTACTGTGACATCCTAGCCATACCTCCATGTGTCAGGTATGTTGCTTTGCCCTTCTGTTAACAGTACTAAGAGGGTCTCAATCCTCTGCCATGGGATCAATCTGAGGGGGTTGAGCAATGGGCTTGAGAAATTGAATCAGCCAGCTCTTACTGAATTTCTATCCCATTAGACTGTGAGTTAAAATTATTTGTATCCCTGGAGCCTAACCAAGTATTAAATAAATACTTAATGACTGATTGATGGTGACATTCACACCATCATTGACTGGTATTATTTTTGTCCAGAAGAACACATATAATACAGACTCTCTTGCTAGCCTTCCCTCAATGAAAGATGTATCAGTAGAGCACAGAGAATTACATGGAAAAGAAAGCATCTGTAGATCCTAAACCACTGGGGCAGGGTGCTTTGCTCTCTCCCTCTCTAACATACATAGTATATATTTTGCATTTTTCCTCCATATAGATATAGGTAGATAGATAGAATATTTCCTCAATATCTTCCTGCTCATTTAAACTTGCATGTGAATGTGTTTAAAGAAAGATATTTTTCCTTATTATAGAATAACAATTCCAAGAGGGTAGGGACTATTTTGCCTTTTTAAAAATTATTTCTAGCCCCTGACAAAACAATGGGAGGTTAATAGCTGCTTGTTGTTGCTTAATTGATGAATTATTTTTTTTTAACGGCAAGGCAATGGGGTTAAGTGACTTGCCCAAGGTCACACAGCTAGGAAATTATTAAGTGTCTGGGCCTGGATATGAACTCAGGTCCTCCCGACTCCGGGGCTGGTACTCTATTCATTGTGCCACCTAGCTTCCCCAATTGATGAATTCTAAAACAAAATGTCTACTTTGCTTCTTCTCACCAGACTCTTACTCATTCAGTATCATCAGACATATGAGAGGATTAATTCTCCTTAATGCTTAAATTTATTTAACCCCATTAAGGGCAGTGCCCTGCTTTTGCTGACCAGTATCCTGACTGTACTCAAACTCTTTCTGGCCCTACTAGGTCAGCTTTATTATTGTACCTAATTTTTGAATAATTTAGGAACTTTAGTGATATAGTATGACCACTCTGTGTATCACTGTATAGTGCAACTGTAGTCCTATAATGTACACAGAAGGACTAAGGCGTGGTTCTAGTTTAGTACTAGTTCTATTTATTAAACAATACCACTACAAATAAGAGATGGTTTAATTCTGATAAATTAAATTTTGCCACACTGTGATGTGTGACTGATTCAATCCCTGATAGGTACTGGAGCCTCAAGTGTTGATTCATGAGAAATCTTTAGGAACCCAAACTCTGAAATTTTTTTTTTATTTTCCTGGAATTAGAACTGCAAAAGACTAGGAAAGTAACTGACTATCATTGCTGGGTCCCTGTGCTATGGTGTGGGAAGGGGAGTGATGAGTATTTATTTATGCTTTGGGAGAGACTAAGAGTATCTATGGGAAAAAGATGATGGCTTATATCTAACTTTTGTCAGCAATCAAATAGACACATAAAAAAATTAGTTATGAACTCTCAGCATTTTGGAAAGGTGAAAAAGTAGGCTTGTTGCTTCTTGGAAAACACTACCTTTAAGTGAAATTTGATGAATACCTTCAGACAATAAAACACTAATGTCCTACTCTTTTTCTTTTTGAAGGACAAGCTTGAATTGTAGTATGAAGATGGAAAACATACTCTTCTGGCTTATCTTTTCTACCCCTGCATGGCTCATCATTGATGGTTCTGAAATGGAAAAGGATTTTACCTGGCACTTACACAAAATACCTCGGGTAGTCAGTGAAAGAACTTTGCATCTTTCCAGTCCCAAATTTGAAGCAGATGCCAAATTAGTGCTAAACAGAGTATGTGGTATTGAATGTCAAAAGGAACTTCCAGTGCCAAGTCTTTCTGAGCTAGAGGAGTCCCTCTCCTATGAGACTGTCTTTGAGAATGGTACTCGAACCTTGACCCAAGTGAATGTCCAGGGATTGATGCATGAGCCTCCTCAGAACTCTATGGGCAAAAGAACATCCCGGAGAAAGCGACAGGTATATGGCATTGATAGTCGCTTCAGCATCCTGGACAAGAGATTTGTAACCAATTTCCCTTTCAGTACAGCAGTGAAGCTCTCTACAGGCTGTAGTGGTATTCTTGTTTCCCCTAATCATGTCTTAACAGCTGCTCACTGTATTCACGACGGAGAGGACTATGTCAAAGGGGGCAAAAAGCTAAGAGTGGGATTGCTCAAGATGAGGTCCAAGAGGAATGGCAAGAAACCCAGAGGTTCCAAGAGGAGTAGACGGGAAGCTGAGTATGGAGATCCACCACAGGGTATCCAAGAGGAACTGAACATGAGTTCCAAAGGAAAGAGAAGGAAGAAAGAATCAGGAAGGGGTCAGAGAGGCTCTGAGAATAAACCCTCTTTCCAGTGGACCAGGGTCAAAACAACCCATATTCCTAAAGGCTGGGTTAGAGGAGTAAATGGAAATGTTGCTCTGGATTATGACTATGCTCTTCTTGAGCTGAAACGTCCCCACAAAAAGAAGTATATGGAGTTGGGTATCAGTCCAACCATCAATAAGATGCCGGGAAGCATGATTCATTTTTCAGGTTTTGATAATGATAGATCTGGGCAACTGGTCTACCGATTTTGTAGTGTGTCAGATGAATCAAATGACCTCTTCTACCAGTACTGTGATGCAGAGCCAGGCTCTACAGGCTCTGGGATCTATCTTCGTCTAAAGGATCCAGAAAAGAAAAAATGGAAACGCAAGATCATTGCTGTCTATTCGGGTCATCAGCAGATGGACTTCAATGGAGTCCAGAAGGATTATAATGTTGCTGTACGCATCACTCCTCTCAAGTATGCACAGATTTGCCTGTGGATTCATGGAAATGATGCTGATTGCACCTATGGCTAACTCTACTCCCACCCCCTCCAAAAGAAACATATTCCCAAAACAGCAAAAAACAGTTTCAAGTTACTACAACAGCACCTCATCTCAGGTTATATTTGACTTTGACATTTATCAGCATATATCAGAATTTCAGCATTTTGAAAATTATTCCTAAAAGACAATGAGAATATTTTCACAATTTTTTAAAAAGGGAATTTTAAATCTGTATATCTACTAAAATGAAATAGGCACTCCAGTGCCAAAGTTCATGCTTTTCTTTAAAGTGTGGTCATTTTAAGTTGTGAGTTGTTTCCTTATATCTTAAAAAAAATAGGCAAATTTTGAAGTCTCAAACTGATACTATTAAATAATAGATAATTTCTCAATGGACTTATTCTCAGGGTTCTGCTCTAATTAGTATCTAAGGTAATGGACACTCCATAGAACTTGTGGAACTGTATCTGCCAAAGCAGGTATAACATGAGAGACATTATGTAAAATAAGTCAACTGAGAGATACTGAGAACCCAGTGAGTATAAACACTGTATTATTCCATATTACTAGGTGCTATTTTTTCTCAAAGTAGGAGTTCCGTTATTCTCCCCTTCAAAAAACAGTTGTTTTTTTTCCAACAAACATCAATAACTTTCTGTCACATATACCAATTCTTTGGTGTCTATACTATTTTTAATATGCTTTGTTTCTATGTCAAAATCTTTTATGTTTTCGAATGAAATGATCATTCTAATCAGATATTTTCATTACTGGGAGCATCTACATTAAGTCACTCAAGTTCATTGTTAGCCAAAGCATAACCTTGGGATACAGCTCAGGTCTTGTGATCCATTAGCTAAAAAAAGATATCCCAAGTTAAGGATCTCTTAGGAAGCAAATAGCCCAGATACCTGTGGATTAATGATTCTTACTTGGTATCTAGAAGATATCACTATCCCTCCTTCATTCCTCTAGCCTTCACTCAATTCATATTCTGCTTAGCATAATAATTTTTTTTATCTTCTAAGGAGAACTAGGTATACCATTCTGTCATTGTATAATCTATATATTTGATTGATAATAACAACTTCCTGAAATTCAGGATTCAGAAGAATCAACTTATAGTTCTAGCTCACATTCTTTTTTGTACCATGTGTGAACTTGTGTAAAATAATTATATTTGAGTTTGCTGATTGGTGCATTGGTCCTCTAGGAAGTGCAAGAGAGTATCATTTTGGAGCCAACAACTAAAAATATTTCCTTGATCATCTTCTTCTATATGATATTAACATATTTGAGGAAAATAAAGATTTTTGTGGTTCTTTATATTCACACTAAGCAAGAAGAAGATCCTAATGACGAGGGAGCTGACCTTGTAGTCAGGAAAATCTGAATTCAAGTCTTGCCTCTGACACGTGCTGGCTGTGTGTCACTGGACAAGCCATTCAATCTCTCAGTGCAACAGAGAATTTTCTAAAACTATAAGTTGAAGGTAAGAGTATTGGAAGAGAGTTTTCCTTGCCAGGAGCTCCCCACATTTATGAAATCACAAGCTCTACTTATAAATAAAAGGGTAGGTGCTTAAGATCAAATGCACTGTATACATTGGAACAACAAGGTGGCACAGTGGATAAAGTACTGGGCTTGGAGTGGGAAAACTTATCTTCCTGAGTTCAAATATGACCTTAGACACTTATTAGCTGTGTGACCCTGAGCAAGTCACTTAACCCTCTCTACCTCAGTTTCTTCATTTATAAAATGAGAGACAAGGAAATGGCAAACCCACTTACTGTCTTTGCCAAGAAAATATCAAATGCAGTCATGAAGAATCAGACATGACCGAAAGGACTAAACAGTGAAAATTTGCATATCCCTCTGAAGAAAGGTAGTTCACCCTTTTTCTCAACAAAAGTTGGTTCCTAAGATCCACATAAGTTGATGTAAGCCCAGAGAAGGTCTTAACTTGAGTGCTGTTGGGCTCTTCCCTTAGCTCTCTTTTGTTTAATGTTTTTATCAATGTTTTGACAAAAATATAAATCCTATAGTAATAGTTTTAGAGCTGGAAGGGACATACCTAGGAGGTCATTTATTATATACTCATTTTAGAGATGCCCATCTACAAAACTGAGACCCAAAGAATTCAAGTAACTTGTCACCCTAGGTTTCATACAAATAGTAAATACCAGGATCAGGACTTGAATTTCAGACCTCTGATTCTAAATCCATCATTCTTTCCATTCTGTACCCTTGGTGGATTGCATATTTGTGGAGAAAGAGCTAATGCATTAGATAAGAGAAATAGAGTCAAAAAATTCTCCCTAGGATAAAATGGGTGAATAAGATGAAATAAGATGAAATTTAATAGAGGTGAACATAAAGATTTACACTTGGGTTCAAAATATCAGTGTCATTCATGTAGATATGAAATGATGGGAAAAGAGAAAAACACCTAGTTTAAACATATATGTTAACGAGATGATACATCAGTCAGAAGGACAATTTTGGGCTGCCTTAATAGATGCATGTGGAAGAGGGTAGGAGGTGGGCTGTAGTGTCTCTGTTTGGGTTAACTCCATTATCATAGGACAGTCAACTTGAATCTGAGCATCTTTGAACTTGTCTATTTAGACTAATACAGCATGGAATTCAGAATAAGGGAATTGATCAGTTGCACTACTATAATCTACCTTAATCAGTCCATATTTAGAATATTTGTCCATTATTAGGTGCCATAAAATAGGAAGGACATTTATCAATTCCTTGACATTGTCTATTGACACATCCAAAACTTAACAGATAGACTATATAAAGACAAGGGTAACCAAGATTGTATACTTATCATCTTGAAACTAAACTACCTGAGCTTTGGTTGAAGGAATTAGGAATGTTATTTTAGAGAGGGAAAAAAAGACTTATCAGAGGCATGCCAACTGACATTAAATATTTTTAGGTGATATCATGTATAAGAATAGACTTGTTTTGTTTAAAAGGGTAGAATTTACATGGAGAATAATTTCAGTTTGACACAAGGAAAAATTTTTTATTAATGAATTTTTATTGATATGTAAACAGCTAGGTATCACAGGATATTAAATACTGGACTTTTAGTCAAGAAGACCTGAGTTCAAATCTTGCCTCAGACACTTATGAGCTGCATTGATCTATCTTAGTCTCAGTTTCATCATCTGTAAAGATAGAGTAATGATAGCAAATTCCTCACAGTTGTTATGAAGATCAAATAAAAAACATATATAAAGTTCTTTGAAAATTTTAGTTCTATATAAATGCTAGCTATTGTAATTTTGGGGACATAGGGAATTCCCTGTCAGTACAGGACTTCAAGACTAAGACATATAATAAAGGAAATCCTGGTTAAGTACAAATTGGACTAGATGATCCTTTAAGTTTTGGATTATTTGCAACTCTGAAACCTTATGAATTTCCTTTAGAATATGACTTTCCTTTAGAAATTGCTTTCCTATTTATCAATTAGTTCCACCCATGAAATAAGTTCTCTACTCTAACCCCATCTCTAGCAAAAATATTATTGGGAACCTTAATAAACAAGTTAAAGACTCTATAACTTGCTTCACTTCTCAAAAGCCTTGGAAGCTATTGAGTCAGCATAATCATATACCTCAATTAAAAAAAAAATCATGGTAACTTGAATAGAGTATTAACCTCAATGTAACGCAGAAGCCAAAATGGTTGTACATACTTGTAATAATCGCTACAGGTTCTAAACTACAATAGAACTAAAGTTAAAGCTAAGGCTTGCTAAGGCATGATGAACCCATGGAAGGAAAGGTCAGAAAAATGGAGCAGATTAAATCTATATGAATTAGTATTGGAACCATGACTATGAGTGGCCAATGAATTTGAGCCTGGTTGAGATAAGGAAATACATGATGTGTGTGTGTGTGAATATGTAAACAAATATTTAATACAAGATATCCCAAAAGTCTTAATCTTTAAACTTAATAAATTAAAACTATACCAACACTTTTGGGACCACCTTGTATTTAGAGATATAATGATGAAATTAATTTTACTAGTTGCTTGTAATTCTATAATACACTGCTTTTCTTATGTGTGGCCACTAAAAGTCACACTTTAAATTGGAAAAAAAAGCACAGTTAAACATTTTGAATGATTTTTTTATTTAACTTCAATCTGTCACCTATTTTTTAATGAATTTCATTAGGGCACCTCAGTTGTATTCTTTTTTAAACATTTTATTCTTTTTTTTTAACATTTTAACATTTTGATTTTCATCTTCATGATTAAAAGACCTGTGATTTCACCAGGCAAGATACCCCCTCCAACACTGTGATTTGGGATTTCCCTTATGCCATGGGATCACAGGCTCAAAGACTTAGCAATCAATCAATCAGTCAACAAATATCTTGCTCATATCCCAAGAGTTATATTAGGTTCTGGAGATGCAAAGACAGAAGTAACTTTGCCCTTAAGGAGCTTACATGCTATAAAAGCCAAAAGGGACACTGAGGAAACTGAGTCCCAAGAGGTGAAATCACAACCTTTTGAACTATGGAGGTTCAGGGTCATAGGCACCTGTGAAAGATGCTGTAGAAGATGGCCTCATAACTGCTATGAACCTCATAACTGCTATGAAAAGACATGAACCCAGAACTTAGCTAGACTGGACTTCATATAATAGATGGGCAGACCATTAACAGGTGTATATTTAAAGTTTTTTGAGCTTGGTAGAAGTTTGTAGCCTCTCAGAGTTTAATCCTCTGGTGGAACAACCATGGTGAACCCAAGATCACTTCCATTCTATGATAAGGTCAATGCAATATCCACTTTGGTGAAATTTTATATATGAATGTACACATACACACACACACATACAGAAATATGTATGTGTATAGTTCTGGAATTACAAGGCTCTTGTGGAAATCCTGATGCTCCCTCTTACTATCCCTTAGACTGCAAGTTCCTCAAGGGCAAACACTGTCTTTTGCCTTTGATTATATCACCAATGCTTAGCACAGTGCTTGGGACATAGAAGGCACTTAATTAATGATTATTGACTGACTGTTGAACTGACCCTTGACAAGTTAGTTCATCTCACTGGACCTCAGTGTCTTTGTCTATAAAATAAGGGAATTGGATGAGGTAATCTCTAGGATCTCTTCCAGTACCTAGCTCAAAGTTTGATACATATATAGTAAGCACTTGGTAAGAGTTAATCTATTGATTGATTCTGGCTCTTAATTCTACATTCTGTGACCTCTGTTTCTCTCTCTTACCTAGTACAGATGGATATAGATACAGTTTTACTCTGTTCTCACAATGTCCCTTCTGAAGAATTTCTTAGGGTCTCACCTTCTCAATGAAAAAAGAGTGAATAATTCTCATATAATAATTAATTATATAATGTCAAGATCAGGGTTCTTGTCACTTCCATACTTTTTTTTTGCAGAGCTCAATAATATTTTTGAAATGTTTATTTTCACATGTAAAATATTATTCAGTTATTAAAAGTAAGATAAGAAAAATACAAATTATATATTGCAAGTTTTATGTTTATATAGACCAATTAGTCTGCTCACTGCATGTTTATTGTACAATTTTTATTGAAAGCTTTTTGGTTTTCTGTAAAATTAGAACTGGTGCTAGTCTTATTTTGGTCATGACCATTGGGCTTCATTCATGTAAGCACCAAAAAAATTGATGTTCACTATTTTTGAAAAATAACAAGTTCCACAGAGACTTTTCATGCTTCTTAATGAATAATACTGGAATCAATTAAATGCATTATGGCATAGTAAATGGAATTCTGGACTTCAAGTAAAGACCTGAGTTGAAATCTCACTTCTGACACTTTATAGCTATGTGACACCTGGTCAAGTCATTGAACATCTGAACCTTATAAATCCTTTAAGAGTTGCCTAATTTTTATAGCCTAATTTTTATGATCTATAGTGATGAATTCCCACTCTGATAAAATCATAGATCCTTGATACATTGATGAAGGAACTGAAAGACACTCCATTTTTATATATTTCTGAAAGAGATCCTAGGACTGAGTCTGTGCATTCCAAAGGAAAGGAGATGTAATTATTTGGCTATCCAATGAAATCAACCTTTTACCTTGAAGTTGTTTAAACTGAGGCCGAAAAGGTTAAGTGACTTGTCTAGGAACATAGTAGGGGTATAATTGTTAGAGGTCACAGAGGTAGTCAGTGATAGAGGCAGGATTTGAACCCAGATATGGAGAACTTTCCTTTGTGTCACACTGTTCTATAATAACTGCTCAAGTTAAGAGAATTGATAATTATGAAATTATCTCTAGTGTTAACTTAGCTCATGTTAGAGTACTACAGATATGGAAGCTAATGAAGCATATAAAATCATCTCAGGTCCAGAAAGGAACATTGGATTCATATTCCATTACCCTTCTCTATTATTTTGGGACCTAGTGAGTAATCCTGTATTAAAACAATATATTCTATCATCATTATGGTGAAGATACTAGTAACTATTCATTAGCCTTTATTTGTTATTCTTTTACTCTTTTCAAAAACTTGGATTTCACTAAAATTGTCTGGTTAAAACTTTTACAGATAATCACTGCAACAGATGTTGAAATAAAAGTTGTTCTTCTCCTTAACTCCCTGTGCCTACTTCTTAGCCCTCCTCCCGACACCATGTTTCTTTTTGTACAAAATATTGGCTTAACCATAAGGGTTGGAAAGACCTCAAGTGATGCTGTATAATTTGTGGCAGAACTATGTTTGAGTCTCCTATTCTTTTTTTTACCTCAAATCCCTTCAGGAGGTTCATAGTATATACTTGTGGCTACCTTTGGATTTATTACAGAGAACAAAAACCCACTATGGTGAGAGGCATCTACTGCATTTAAAAAATATGTTCAGTGAAAGAGATTCACGATCATCTCCTTTCCTAATTAAGCATCCCACTGCTTCACCTGTCAAGTTCAGTTGTTGAAGGACTATGTATTTAAATATACATACATATAAGTATTTATAAATATATATTTAATACACACATGCCTTGTATGTATACGTTTGTGCATGCACATATATGTATATAGTGTTGCAAGTCTTAGTGCAGTTTAAAGCTTTAATAGTGCTTAGAATTGTATTAAGAAACAGCATATATGCATTTAGTGCAAATATATACATGCAGATATGTATGTATATGTGTAGTAAACATTTGTATGTTATGCACCCACAATTCAAATACACACTACAATATCTACATGCATGCTCACCCATGTGACTATGTGCATATATGTAGATATAGTTTTCCTTTGTCATTTGTCTTTTTTATAGCAAATGTTTTATAATTATAAAAATATAAGAATCATACTCTTGAGAGATAGTGTTTCAGGTAGATAAGAAATCTACATCATGGGACCAGTTCTTCCACCTCTGATTGTTTGCAGGCTATAAGGGTATTGGTCAGATATTGTAAGTGGGTAAGCTAATGTCTAGGGACTTCGAGTCTCCATCTTGCTTCAGAATAATTTATGGTCCCATGAAGCCAAAATTGCAGCTTGGGACCAGGCTCTCATCACACCTGAGATGTCTTCATTTTTTTTTTATTTCTATAAAAGCTAAGAAATATGGAACTTCAGTTTACTGAAAATCCACAGAGAAGAAAAGCTGCAGTGCGTGGCATCTCCCAGCCATCCTGTGATAGGCTCACATACATGCAGGTGTATATATGCAAGCACACATGTGTATGCATATATTGTTTACATACACGTGTGTTACACACACACACACACACACACACACACACACACACCTTTTCCCATAAGGGCTTTAGCTCTGGCTTTGGTAGGATATAGGTTTCATCTTGACCTCAAAAAGAGTCTTATTCTCATACTTTTGGATTCATTATGCTCCTACCAGAGTCCTAGAGAAATCTCTTATATAAAGTTTAAATTTGGCTCGTTGTTTATGGTTTCCCCAAAAGATATTAACAGGGTCCTTTCTAAAAAGCTACTTATTATATAAACTGCAGATATCAGGTATAGGGTAGCTATTTATAACCCTCCCCACCACCAAATATGCATAAATTATGAAAAACTCAAACACATTAATTTACTTAAAACACATAATTCGTCTCCTCCATTCATCACAATTAATAAACAAATAATTTATTCACCTTGGAACTTGGTCTCCTGAGCAATAACTTTAGATCTGTATTTTCTTCTAAGCCAGGAATGTCCTATGAAAATGATGTTACAGGGAAAACTTCCCACTGAACTTTAATTCAGTGACTCCTTCCCCAATCCCTCTTAATTTCAGTGCAATTCCTCTTTTAATTATTTCCTATTTCTCCTGTATATTGCTTTCTTTATTTGTATTTGCTTGCTTGTCCTCTTCCCCTTAGACTGTAAGCTCCTTGAGGGAAGGGACTGCCTTTTGCCTTTTAGATCCCCAGCACTTAATACAGTGCCTACATATAGGAAACAATTGTTAATTGATTGATTGATTGGTTGGAGGTCACAAGTTGGCTATTAAAGCTGGAAGTATCCATCTTGCAGGCTTGCTGTTTAGTAAACTCTGCTCCTGGAGAGAAGCACAGCAGACAAGAGTTAGGGGCTTGAAGCCCACTCTCAGTTTCCCCAGGCACTGTCATATTCCCATTTCCAGATGTGGATAGTCATTAATAGTTGCTGCAAGAGAGGGGAAATCTCATTTTTGTTCCACTACCACCAACACTGGAAAGCCAAGCTGGTTGAATCCCAAGTGACAAATTTGAAAAGAGATTTTCTTCTCAATCCCTTATCTAACCTATATAGGGGAATAACAGCTATCATTGATTCAGCATCCTTCACCATGATGACCAAGAGGACTTACCAGGTATGATATCATTTAGTAAGGGGTTACTAAAAAGATCTAGCCTCATAGGCAGAGCTCCAGGACAATCACTTAGGCATATGTGTATGTGTGTGTGTGTGTGTGTGTGTGTGTGTGTGTGTGTGTGTCTGTGTGTCTGTGTGTATACACAGACACACACAGTCATATATATGATGTCTTAGCCATAGGACACATCAAATCAAAAGAAAAGATATTTAGCCAAATAACATAACAGCTGATCTTTTCAAGTTTATTCCTAAGTCTAGTTAGTATTACCACCACTCACTAAGGGCAGATGAATCAAATCCAGTCAAAGGACTCAGGCTAAAGTTTGTCCATAGATTTGACTGTTTGTGTCTGGGGCTGATTTCAACTCTACCGTCCCAGAAAACAGTCTGACAATTTTATAATTCTTTGTAACTCCCATTTAACTCCTCATGAGTCTAGGCTCCTGAAGCTCATTGAACAAGGTCTGTCAGCAAAACACAACAGAAAAAATATTGTAATTGTGTAGGAGACTACAAAGTCCACTTTGCTTCAAAGATTGTACTTTCTCTGGCATGCAAATGAATTTAAGAAAGCACAAAACCCAAGAAAATATTGAGCATTTGAAAACGGGTTTTTCCTCTACTTTCTTGATCCCCACATCCCTTTATTATGTTAAACCTTCCTGTAGCCAATGTACCCAGTAGCCTCATTATCTCTATTATATTGTGTCATATGATGAGTTAACAAAATGCATAATTCCTACCTCTCACCAATGAAGGAGAGTTTTGCTTTGGAAAATTAATGACTGCTTGGTGGTACAATGGATAGAGAGCTAGACCTAGACTCAGGGAGATATAAGTTCAATTCCTGCTTCATAAACTAACTGTGACCCTGGCTAAGTCTCTTAACTTCTCCTAGTCTCAGTTTCCACATCTGTAAAAAGAAGAAGATAATAATAATAATAATAAGCACCTACCTCACAGGGGTTTTGTAATAATAAAATAATATCAATAAAATAATATTTAAGTGATTTGCAAACCTCAAAGCACTATGCAAATGCTAGCTATTATTATCATCATCATCATCATTATTATTTTGTATTTGTGGTTTATCTGTTTTTGTTCAATCATTTTTCAGTAGTGGATGATTCTTTAGGACCCCATTGGAGTTTTCTTGTCAAAGATACTGGAATGGTTTGCCATATCTTTTTCCAGTTCATTTTACAGATGAGAAATTGAGGCAAACAGAGTTAAGGGACTTGTCCAAGGCCACACAGCTACTAAGTGTCTGAGGCCAGATTCAGACCCAGGAAGCTGAGTCTTCTTAACTCCAGGCCCAACACTCTATTGCTTGTTGCCACTTAATTGCCCCATGGCTAATCAACTTTATTGAGATAACTGAGTCATAACCCTGCTCCAGTGAGGTAACCATAGCAGGGCTTACTGCCTGGGCAATAATCTGGACAGAGCTCATCACCATAAGACCACTGGCTTCCTTAGGAACTGGCAACTATGCCCACAAATTGGTTCAAATTGGGAACTGTATATCTAAGTACCATATGTGGTTAAACAGAAGTGAGATAATTTGAATGCTCCAGAAATTCAGTCTGAATTGGAAGATGGTCAAAGAGCTGCGTTTCATAGACTAAACAGTGAATGGCTCAAGTATTGGCTCATAAACCAAGGCTGTCCGCATGGCATCATGCTGCCTTTGACTCATCAGAGATGTCTTTAATTTCAATGTGCTAGGTGGGAACCTTGCAATTTTTACAAAGACTTCGCTGACTGAATTGACTTTCTATATCTGTTGATGAAATCACATTGGTTAACTATTGCCCTGGATTTAAATGACAAGTATCAAATTGAAGACTTCAGTTATATCATTTTTCCAACCACAATGATGGTCTTATTTAGCATATGTTCTAAGTTCAGTGGTAAATTCAAAATTTAGTGTCATCTTCAAAACCAACCTTAATTTGAAGTATTTATTCAGTGCTACTTTTTTCCCTTGGTAATAGTGTCCTCACATCAAGCAAATCCTGGGTTAAAAAAATCAAGCATGCAAAAATGTTTTCAGGAAGAATATGAGATGAAGTAGAAATTATTTTTTATCCTCTAAAACTTTTGCTATAAACGATGGCTTGAAGGAACTGAGAATGTTTAGACTGGAGAAGATAAGACTTAGGGTGGACATTAGAGATATCTTCAGAGGTTTGAAGAGTTGTAATGTGATGCAGTGGATAGAGTACTGGTCTTGGAGTCAGGAGGACAGGTGTTCAAATCTGGCCTCAGACACTTTAATGCTAACTAGTTATGAAACTTTGGGCAAGTCACTCAACTCTATTTACCTCCCATCCAGGGCTATCTCCAATCCTGATTCCTATCTGGTCACTGTACCCAAATGGCTCCAGAGGAGAAATTGAGACTGAGCCCTCCCCTCACTCAAATCCAATTCATTGACATACTTGTCATGGCATCACCTCCCTGATGTCATGGTCTTCTTTGGGAAGGAAGGACAAAACATTAGGGTTGTTATAGGTTCAAACTATACTCCTTAAATTCCAGAACTACATCAGTCTGCTTGGCCCCAGAGGACAGAACTAGGAGAGATCGTATTAATTTTAGGTTTAATTTTCTAAAATGAGCTATCCAAAAAGAAAAAAAAAAGATTGCTTTTAGAGTTTGCAGGTTCTTCCTCATTGAAAGTCTTCAAGCAAAGACTTTTTTAGGTAGAGGGGATTCTTATTCAGGTATGGGTTAAAACAGATGGCCTCTGAATTAACTGCCAACTACATATTTTTGTGTATATCTGTTGAATTGAGTTGAATCTAACCCAACCACATCATTTTACAGATCTGAAGATTCCAAAGTCTGGAAAAGGTGAGTGATTTGCCCAAGATCTCACAGTTAGTGACACATCCAGGCACAGAAGCCAAGATTCTTGACTTCCAGCAAAGAATTCTTTTCCACCATATACTTCTGGAGGAGTACATCCATCCCACCAGGAATTGTATAAAAACACATGTATTCTATAATTCCATGAATGAATTTCAAACTCTGAACCATTATTTGTTCCCAAATCCCTTTGTCAGTATGACAGATAACAGTACGCATTTCTGTGAGACAGATGGTTAAGGTCAGGAATTTGATCTGGGTCAAGGCATAGAATTTTTCTCATTACAAAACTAAATGGAGTAAATGAGAAAATTATAAAACAAAACAAACCAACCACCTATGACTCTGACTTCATTGGCACCATGAGCTACAAATCCTTTCCTTTATTCTTGAAGTCAATAACAGAACAATGATTTTTTTTATCTTCCTTCCTCCCTTCCTTCCTCCTTCCCTCCTTCCCTCCCTCCCTCCCTTCTTCCCTTCCTCCTTCCCTTCCTTCCTTCCTCCCTCCCTCCCTTCCACCCTTCCTCCTCTCTCTCCCTCCCTTCCTTCCTCCTCCCGCCCTCCCTTCCTCCTCCCTCTCTCCCTCCTTTCCTTCCTTCCTCCCTTCCTCCCTTCCTCCCTTCTTTCCTTCCTTCCTTCCTTCCTTCCTTCCTTCCTTCCTTCCTTCCTTCCTTCCTTCCTTTCTTTCTTTCTTTCTTTCTTTCTTTCTTTCTTTCTTTCTTTCTTTCTTTCTTTCTTTCTTTCTTTCCTTCTTTCTTTCTTTCTTTCTCTTTCATTGATAAACTATCAACTTCTGTATTACTTATAGCTATAATTTCTCTCATCCTGATCACTATCCATGTGATCAAGATGGCATCTCACTATGAATAACTTTCTCTTGAGCCAATTCAACTATAAATCTCATAATTTCAAGAGTGTTGATATTTCAATGACTAGTTTGTCAGTTCTCTGTATCCTCAATTTGTCAATTCATTTTCCTTTATTTTGATACATTTATTTATTATTTTGCTTTATTTATTTTATGTTATTACAATAATCTTGTTATAAGAGTAAGCATAACCCCCCCCCCCCCAGAAGATGAGAAACCTCAAGAATAATGAGAGAAAAGAAATGTACTTCAGTCTGTGATCAGATTCCATTGGCTCTGTCTCTGGGGTGAGTTGTCTTCTTTATCATAAGCAACCAGAGAAGTTGCTTCAATATTTTTCCCACAGTTGCTGTTACTAGCTGTATTGCCCTCTGCTCTATTCTTCCCCTCTCATTTCATCCTGTCCCTCTTCAGAAGTATGTTGTATCTGAGTACCCTCTCCCACAATCTTCCCTCTCTTCTATCACCCCCTTACCACCACTTACCCCTTATCCCATCCCTTTCTTCTCATTTTCCTCTAGGGTAAGATAGATTTCCTCACCCTATTAAGTGTGTATGTTATTTCCTCTCTGAGGCATTTCTGATGAGAATGAAGGCTCACTCATTCCCCCCTCACCTTCCCCTGTTCCACTCCATTGAAAAAGCTTTTTCTTGACTCTTATGTGAAATATCTTAGCCCCTTCTTCCTCTCCTTTCTCTTCCTCCCAGTACTTTCCTTTATCACCCATTGACTCCATCTTTTTAACTATATTATACCATTATATTCAGCTCCTTCCTGTGCCTTGTCTAGATATGCTCCTTCTAATTGCTCTGATAAATGAGAAAGTTCATATGAGTTATCAGTATCTTCTTCCCATGCAGGAATACAAACAGTTTAACATCATTAAGTTCCTCAAAGTGAGTCCTTTTCATCCACCTCCTCTATGATTCACCAGAGTCCTGTACTTGGAGATCAAACTTTCTGTTCATCTCTGGTTGTTTCAATAGGAAACTTTGAAAGCCCTGTCCATCTTTTCCCCTGAAAGAGGATGTCCAGTTTTGCTGAGAAGTTGATTCTCAGTTGTAAACCAAAATCTTTTGCCTTCTGGAATATCATATTCCAATCCCTACGAGCCCTTAATATAGATGCTGCCAGATCCTGTGTAATCCTGACTATCGAGCCATGGTAGTTGAATTGTTTGTTTCTGGCAGCTTTTCATATTTTCTCTTTGATTTGTGAGTTTTGGAATTTGGCTCTAATATTCCTGGCAGTTTTTCTTTTGGGATCTCTTTCAGGAGGTGACCGGTAAATTCCCTCAATTTCTATTTCACCCTCTGTTTCTAGGATCTCAGGGCAATTTTGCTATATTATTTCTTAAAAAATAAAGTACAGGTTCTTTTCCTGGTCATGACTTTCAGATAGCCCAATAATTTTTAAATTATTTCTCCTGGATCTGTTTTCAAGGTTGGTTGTTTTTCCAATGAGATATTTCACAGTTTCTTCTAATTTTTGACTTTTTTGGAAGAGTTTTATTTCTTCTTGATTTCTTGCAAAATAATCAGCTTCCTTTAGTTCCATTCTCGATTTGAAGAAGTTATTTTCTTCAGAGAACTTTTTTATCTCCTTTTCCAGCTGGCCAATTCTGCTTTTTAAGGCATTCATCTTCTCATTTGCCTTTTGTTTTGCTTTTTTCATTTGACCTAAACTGGTTTTTAACATATTATTTTCTTCAGTATTTTTTGGTATTTCTTTCACCTGATTTGGTTTTCATGATTTATCTGCATCACTCTCATTTCTCCTCCCAATCTTTCCTCCACTTTCCTTTTCAAAGTCTTTTTTGAGCCCACCCATAGCCTGAGCCCATTTTTCTATTTCTCTTAGAGACTTTGTATACAGAAGCTTTGAATTTGTCATTGCCTGCAATGTTAACCCATGTTAACCATGTTAACCATGGAGAAAAAAAAGTTCCTTTTAGGAAAATGTGTGATAATAGTAGATGATTAATAAATACTTATTGATTAACTATCATTGTATCCTTTGAGATTTTTATATTGATTAACTCTCAAAGTTTGGTACTATTCAATTTGATTCAGCTATAGAACATATTTAAGGATTTTTCCCATCTTAACTGTATTTCAATACAGTTATTTTAAGAGCCCAGATGAATTATAATGGAAGGTTTGAACAATCTATTTCTTTATAACTTAAAAGTGTACTATTTATGTTTTCCTTATGGGTAGAAACAGCTTTTTCTATAAAATTTCAAAATTCTACAAATGGATGTCAGAGCTTGTTCACCAAATTGGTCTCTTGGCTAAAAAAGTAAAATAACACAAAATTCAATTTTGAAAAAAATTGAAGTTGCAATTTAATATTGGCAGATTGTCTCACAAAGACAATGTCAAAATTACTATGATTTCACTTTGAAAGAAATGCTCTGACTGAGAACTATTAAAAGTAAGTTGTTTATGCTTTTTTAGCTTTGACCATGTATAGTAAGGGCTGAATAAAGACTTCATCTACCAATCTAATTTTTGGGTAGATTTCTGAGCATTCTCAAAGGCATTTGATTTAGCTTTGATTTGATACAACTAACATAAAACATATTCCCCACTCAGGACCTTATATGGAATGCAATTGAATAGCCTGTGAGATCTTAACTATAAATCTTAATTTAATGAAGTCATTAAATTAGAGGTAGAAACTAGAAGAATAGATGAGGAGTTATTAGAAGTAGCTAGTTAGCACAATGGATAAAATATTGGGAAATAATCAGAAAGAGCTGAGTTTAAATTAAGCCCCAGGCCCTTAATAGTTGTATGATCTTGGTAGGACATGAAACCTTTGCTGGCCTCAGTTTCTTTACCTGAAAAATGGAGATAATGGTAGTAATAACCTCACACAAGTTTGTTGTAAAGATCAAAGGAAATACTATTTTAAAGTGCTTAGCATGGTGACCAACACATAGTAGAGGTTATATAAATACTTATTGCTTTCAATACTTCCCAGTCCTCTTCTGTCCCCCAGTCCAAATATGGATGAGTATCTGTCATTGCATCATTTGTTATGGTGGAATTAATTCAAATATTTTATTTTTAAAGCAAACTATCATTAATTTTCAATTGTAAAAGCAAGAAAACTTTCATTTACATTGGCACTAGAGGTGAAAAGGTATGTTATAAAGGTAATCAAAGACTGTATACCATCTAGGGAACAGAACTGGAAGAGTTATTTAGAGTTCAATCTCTGTTTGAGCCACCAGATAGTGCTCAAGTTGAGTCATCATCTTGAGTCCTTTTGTATAAGAATCTAAAGGAAATTACCTATTCTTTTAGTGTCTTGCCCAGGTTTTGCCTTCTATAGTCTAGGGTAAGAAGTATGGAAATTTTCAACTATGATTTATATCCTGACTTTCTTGGATCATATCTCCATTCTCATTAATATTCTCATGACTTCACCAAATTCTATATTACCTGAAAGGATTACTCACATAATACTACTACTAGTCATGTCTTACTCTTCATGACCCCATTTGGAATTTTTATGACAAAGATCCTGCAATGGTTTTCCATTTCCTTTTCCAGTTTATTTTACAGATGAGTAAACTGAGGTAAATAGTGTTAATTGATTTGCCCAGGGTCACACAGCTGGTAAGTTTCTGAGGCTGGATTTCAGTTCATGAAGATGAGCCTTTCTGATTCTAAGCCCAGTTCTCTATCCACTGTGCCACCTAACTGTTCATTTTTTTTTTACTAAAACATCAACAAAATTAGACATTTTGGATTTGTTATAACAGTGAACGGCAATGACCTGTGGTAGAGATATGAAATTTCAACTCACCACTTATTTTTTGTACCAGCTCTTTTTCATCCACAGACTCTATTGATGAAGGGAACATTTTTCAGGCTTAGGAGTCAAAAGGTGGAGCATGAAATTACTTCTAGGCTCAACACAATCACCTCACACTGTCTCATTGTATGGTGGGTTACAGTATGCTATGCCCACTACCTGCAGGGATGACATCTGCTTCCTGATCAATTGCCAGGTAAGTCAACTAGTTCATTGGTCCAACCACTGGTCCATGGCTGAGATCAGATGACTGGAAGTCATCTTGCAGGATTGTCATTAAACATAGAGGCCATTGTCAATTAAACTGAGTGGTGAGTATCAGCTGCAAGCACATTATCTTTTCTCTTAGGCATGTTTCCTTTAAGGCATAGAGATGTGATCTTTGTTTTTTAAGATCTTCACAAAAATAATCACTTTATGTAGCTGCTTTTCAGTTAAAATAATCCAGGGTATTCATCTTCTGATCCTATATTTTCTGTTCTTTTCTGATCCCTAAAAGGACAGGAAATTACAGAGTACAGACCTAAGCTATTTCAAACATGTATTATCCATATAGCAAACAATCCATAAACCTGTTTAAATATTCTCAAGGTAAACACTTGATGAGCTTTAAGTTATTATCATTTTAAATTGGAATAGATGTGAAGAGTGTGAAAGTTAGAATAAGAGTTACATGATTTGCACAATGGAGATAATTTCATTTAAAAATTCATCCCCCTCCCTTAATTTTTAAAAAATTCTTTGAATTTAAATACAAAAAGATAAAAAAGAACATTTCCTCTCATACTTCTGATTAATGATTTACTAATATGCAGATATACTACTCACCATTAGTTTATGTATTTATAATGGTGGGAAAATCAGAAGGAGGAGAAAGAGAATATTTAATAGCTCATAAAATATAAGAAGTTGTTCTAGAAGTATTTCAATTGGCTCAGACCTCCATCAAATGCCAATTTTCTAATTATTAGCTTTGCATAGGAAAGTCAGCACCTCCACTGATCAGAATACTGGCACCTGGAATCTGGAAGACCTGAGTATAGATCCCTCCTCATATACTTATCCCTGTGACCTTTGGAATATCATTATGTCACTCTTTTTAACTGTGGCTTCTCTTAGCCTCAGTTTCTTAATCTATAAAATGGGGATAATTTCTGCAGTATCTACATCAAAGGGTTGTGAGATTCAAATGTGATCAGATTTTCAAAATGTTTTGCAAATTTTAAATTGTTCTATCCATGTCAACAAGTTATTATGGTTATTTTTTTGGTCTCAAAATATATTTGATGATTTTTTTTGTGGATGTCAATTAGCCAAGTACATGTTTGTTCCAAATCTTCACTTTGACTACAAGCAAAAATGGCATGAAGAGAAGAATGAACACAACTTACTTTATAGGTTCTGGTGCTCTGAACTTGGAAGATCTCTCTCTCTCTCTCTCTCTCTCTCTCTCTCTCTCTCTCTCTCTCTCTCTCTCTGTATATATGAGTATGCATATTATATATGTATGCATATATAATACATACAGACATACATATGTATTATTTCCCCTCCAATTTCATGTTATTTTAAGATATTTTTTGATTTGTTTTGAATTCCAAATTCTACTTCTGTCCCTTCTTCCCCTACTTCTCCCTGAGACAGTAAGCAATCACATATAGATTATACATGTGCAATTATGTGAAGCATTTCCATATTAATCATTTTGTATAGGAAGATGATGAAAGACAGAATGAAAGAAAACATTAAAAGTAGCACATTTCAATCTGTATTCAGACAATAGCACATCTTTCTTTGGAGGTGGAAAGCATTTTTCATCATGAGTCCTTTGGGATTGTCTTGGAACATTGTATTTCTGAGAATAGCTGAGTCATTTGCAGTTCTTCAGTGTATAAAATTGCTGTTATTATGTAGCTACAGAACATCACAGTCTCTTACATTCTTGCAGCCAGAGAAGGCCAGAGTTATTGATGAAATAAATGCACAATCAGTAGGGCTATGGAGAAATGGAAATTTTCTTGAAAATGGTATGGATCTTGAGATTAAAAATGAAAAATCCAGTCAAAAAGCTCAGTAGTCTTAATAAAGATTAATATGGCTTTTTAATTAAGATAAGCAATAATTCTGATGCACATGATGCACTCGTTCCATTCTAAGGAACACATATGCAGTAATCGTTGCTAAGCAACCATACCTCAGTTTTATTCTCTCACAATCTAGGTTGCTGGGAGACATTTTAATGATATGGTGAGTATTAAGATTGCTAGTAAGGTTGCTCAGTGAGACCCTAGACTCTTACTTTCAATTCATTTTCCTTCTCATTTCTTGTCCTTTATTCATTCTCAATATTCCCCTATTCCTATCCCAACAACAACAAAAATCTTGATCATTTTGCTATGTTTAGCAAACAACATGGGAAAAAAACCTTCATCTTACCTTAATTCAGTGGGATTTAAACAGACCACAGATGCAATGACCACCCATAGTGGTATGCATTAACAGTTCAAGCAGGTTAACTTAATTGGTGGTTCTTTTTTTACACCAGCATTAGCAAGCTTCTCTGCTGACAAAGAGATAAATAAAAAAAACCCAGAGAAATAGAGTTTCTGAGTAATTAATAACCAATTTATTAAGGTAGCTGCTAATCAATACATTTATGGTCAGTGGATTCTATTGCTAACCAAAGACAAAGCCATAAAGATCCTTTATGCTTTAAAACCTTTGGAAAAGGAGGTGCCTCTGACAGGTGAAAATTAACCCTGACTGGTGAATAATTGATAATGAGGGGCATGATAACATGATAACATAGAAGACCATGACATCAGGGAGATGACATGCACATGAATTGAATTTGAGAGTTTGATTTTCTCCTCTGGAACCATCCAGCGGACCCAGATATGAAACAGGATGGCTGAAGGTGGTCCTAGATGAGCGGAAATCAAGTGACTTGTCCAAGATCATACAGCTAGTAAATAGTTCAATGTCTGAGGCTGGATTTGAATTTAGGTTCTTATAACTCCAAGGCTGGTCCTCTATCCCTTGAGCCATGTGGCTGCCTGGGTTGACCCAAGGGTAGAGGTAACATGGGGTGATTATAGGCATATTAATGAAGAGGTAGACTAAAAGTCTTAGCTCTTCCTGCAGAGAATTTAAATTGATCTTGAGACGCAGTTGCCTCCAGTAATCTGGGCAAAAGAATCCTTCTCTACTCAGATTATTCTGATTGACTTTCTTCTTCATGAGCTGAGTGACCCTAGACTTCAGTGGAAGGGTGCAAAGACATGTGTTCAATGCTTTAGGGCTAGAATGCAACTGGATTAGATTTTGTATATCATTCTAAACAGAAGTAAGATCCCCTATTTGGGGAACATGTGCATGGATTAAATCAATGGATTAAGCCAATCTCATCCATCAGCCTTGTTCTGAATGACTTACAAGAGTTAGTCCCTCGATGAGGATTTATAAAAAGGAAAAACCTTAATCCTAATTTAATAATTGGTTATCAATATATCAGAAAAATAATCACTTCACTCAAAGAACAAGAGGTTCATTAAATATTACTTAAAAGGAAGTATGCCATGGAAAAAAACAGCTCTCCAGTTTTGGGCAGGATAAGGACTAACCTAAAATTATAACCAAGCCTACTAATGAGTCAATTTAAAAAAAAACAAAAAACAAAAAATCTCAGTCTAGACCTTTATCCACTGGGGTCAAGAAATAACACTGACATCCAGGATTTAAATCAGATGATTTCTAGTGTATGCTATTTTTACTTTAAAAAAACAAATCTGATTTTTTTCTTCTCCTTGTATAGTAGGGCAAGGTGGTGCAGTGTATAAAGCTCAGAAGCTGGAGTCAGTGGAAATGAGTTTGAATTGTACTTGAATATGAGCAAGTCTGTACTCTTATAAAACTCCTATGAGAGAGTTGGATTAGATTACCTTTAGGGGACCCTTCCACCTCAAAGTTGACAAAACTGTAAACTAGTTTACTCCTTTACTCTCGGTTCTGTGGCAAATACTGACAGCCATGGGATTTTAATCTCTGGTGGATACTACCCTCCCTTGTTATCTCCAGAAACTCTTTCTGTTTGACAATTCCACCTTGAAAGGTTCCTCTTAATCAGAACAATCTAGCAGTTGTAAAAAGAAAACATGTATATGGCATATGACAGATTTGGCCTCCATCACTTACTTTGAGAGACTCTAGAAGACTAGGTTCTTTCTAGGGCTAGTTGAACTGTTTGGGTCTATTTAGGGCTGAACTTAGGAGCTCTATCATTCTTTATTAGGTTGTTCCCCATGCCTTTAACGCACTAATTTCTCATCTCTGGCTTGAGAATTCCTTTATCCTTATTCCAGTTTTTCTTCATGAAATCTTTGCTGCTCTCCTTCTCTCTTCACCCTTCCTCACCTCCCTCCAACTGTCCTCCTTGTAAAAATTATTTTATATTTAATTTTTTCTATATACAGGCGGTGCAATAGATAGAGTGGCAGATCTGGAGTCAAGAAGACTCCTTTTTGTCAAGAGTCTCAAATCTGGCTTTAGACAATTCCTAGCTATGGAACCCTGAGAAAGTTACTCCACCCTGTTTGCCTCAGTTTCCTCATCTGTAAAATAAGCTTGAAAAGGAAATGGAAAACCACTCCAGTATCCCTTTGTCAAGAAAATCCTAAAAAAGGTCAGATAAAGTGTGACAGCTGAACAACAATATTCTTAGATATTCATACTTGTACATGTTATCTCCTCTCATAGGATGTAAACTCCTTGAAAGCAGGAATGGTTTTTTGCTTTTCTTTTTGTATTCCTAGGACCTTGAAGTATCTGATACATAAAAGGCATTTAAGAAATCCTTAATTATGGATTCATATAGCACCCACTATCATGACAATAATTAATAATAATAATAATAGTAATAATAGATAGCATTTACTTAGTACTTTAAGGTTTGCAAAATGTGTTACAAATATCTCATTTTCTCTCAACAGCAATCCTGGGAGATAAGTGCTATTATTATTATCCTCATTTTATGGAAGAAGAAACTGAGACAGGTAGAGGTTAAATGACTTTCCCAAAGTTACACAGGTAGTAAATATCTGAGATTGTCTTTGAACTTAAGTGTCCCTGGTTCAGACTTTACTTGCTTACTTGGTGGTTTTTAACTCAACTTGTCAATCAATCAGACTTACTGAGGGTCCTCCAGATAAATGGACTTCACATCATAAACTGTGAATTTTACTTTAACAAATATATTTTCATATGTGTGAACATATGTATCTATTTTATACACATATAAATTAATTTATTTTTCCCCTTAAGAATTAGGGCACTGATGGAAAATTGCAGTCATTTCACCTTGAAAGCTTCCTCTTAATCAGAACAATCTTACAGTTGTAAAAGGAGAACATTGTACCAGATATAAATCTGAATGTAAAGAATGTCAAAATCTGTATTTATAAAATAAGTCAGACTTGTATTTGAAAAATATCTAACATATCTTGAAAATGTCAAAACTGGTATGCAGAAATATAAACTTTTGAGAGAGAGCATTTCTCCTAAATTAATGAAATTTTTTTTAAAAGGAACCATCTGCCCATAACTAATGTGACCTGAAACACACCCTAAGTTGGAAGGGGCCACTTCCTCAGTGAACAAGTGCTGAAGATCCCATCTTCTCATTATGCAAATGTTAACTAAGTTCACAAAAAGCAACTATGAGTTGGTTCAACTGAATTTCCCTTCAAGCATGAATAACTGCAGTCCTAGATGAACAATAGACACATATATTAACCTAACTTTGTCTTTTGTTTAAGGACAAACTCTGAGGGTTAGCAGTATCTATACCCCAATTTGGACATGGATACAGCTGAATCTGAAGCTACCAATTTCCAGGGTGATAGGGTACTACTTGGAGTTGTTTACAAAGTAAAAAAGAGTCTTTGGGGGATAATTCAGGTATTCAGAATGATTGTCCAGGCATTATGCTTTGGGGTCCTTGTTCTGCCAGTCAGTAGGGGAGATTTGGGGGACAGAAGACAAGTGAATGTTTAGTACAAAAAGTAACTCAACCAACATCTATTTAATAAACACCTCATGCAGATCATGGTGGCATTGAGGGACCTGGTCTCTTATAATCTTTAAGACTTTTCAGTAGGAAGCATGTACACATGTACACATATAAGTGAATTGGAGAGACAAATTGCTGTTTGAAGTCAGAAAAAGAAAAAAGTCAGTTTTGACTTGGGTGGATGTGAAGATTAGAACCGGCTTTCTAAAAGGGGTGGCACTTCAGTGGATCTGGGCCTGGGTCATCTTTTGGGGAGGGAGGAAGGACAGAGGGACCAAGGAACTCTTAAGAGGGTTGCTTCATCATTCCAGGGCACAGACTTTTCATTGTTGAGCATCTATCCTCCCCATATATGGCCAGGGATTTGTTTCCAGTGATCTCTAGAGTGTTTGGAGCAATTCACAGGTACTATGTATTAAGGAGCTTGTTTTCCTACAAAGACCCCCACCCCCACCCCCAATCCCTAAATGTGTCATTTTCTTTTTTCTTTTTTGTCAGTTTTGACAACCTGATGAGTATGAAATAGAACTTCAGGGTTGTTTACATTTGTATTTGACTAATTATTAGTGATTTGGAGCATTTTTTCATATGATTAATAATTTCGATTTCATTCTTCCCCTGAAAATTCCCTGTTCATATTTCTTGATCTTACATCAACTGGAGAATGGTTCTTATAATTTGAATCTTTTATACATCTTAGAAAAATGTCTCAGAAAAACTTGCTACAAATATTTTTTCCCAGTTGCCTCTTCTAATTTTAACTGCTTCAGCTTTATTTGTGCAATTTAAAAAAATTATATAATGAAAATTGTTCATTTTTTCTCATTCTATTTATTGTTTGCTTGTTAACTCTTCTCCTAACCATAGACCTGAAAGAGAATTTCTTCCTTGTTCCTTTTAACTCATTTATGATGTGTCCTTTTAAGTATCAAGTCATATAACAAATTTGAGCTTATCTTGGTATATGGTGTGAGATATTGATCTATTGCAGTTTCTGCCAAAATGTTGTAGTTTACCAAGAAACTTTCCATGAAGTTTTTATCAAATAGTGAATTCTTACCCCAGTATCTGGTGTCTTTAGACTTATCAAATATTAGATTACTTTGCTCTCTTTTATTCTGACATATAAAGAAAAAAATTTGGTTTGCTAATCAAACTATTGCTTAAGCTGTACCAAATGGTTTTGATTACTACTGCTTTATAATATAGTTTAAGGTCTGGTTTTGCTAATCGTTCTTCTTTCACGTTTTTTAAAAAATTACAGTTCAAGAGATTCTTGCCATTTCCCCTTCCTCCAGATGATTGTGGTTATTAATTTTTCGAGCTCTATAAAGTAATCCTTGCATAGTTTGCTTGGTAAGGCATGGAATAAGTAAATTGATTTATGTAGCACTGTCATTGCTATTTATTACATTGGCTCAGTCTACCAATAAACAGTTAATATTTCTCCAGTAATTTGGGTCTGTTCTTATTTCTGTAAAGAGTGTATTAGGGGGCAGCTAGGTGGCATAGTGGATAAAGCACCGGCCCTGGAGTCAGGAGTACCTGGGTTCAAATCTGGTCTCAGACACTTAATAATTACCTAGCTGTGTGGCCTTGGGCAAGCCACTTAACCCCGTTTGCCTTACAAAAAAAAAGGAGTGTATTAGACTTGTTCTCACATTTCATGTACACTTTGACAAGTAATCTTCCAAGTATTTTATATATTCTGTAATTATTTTAATTGTATTTATGTATTAATCTCTTCCTGCTAGATTTTGTGGGAAACACAGAAATGCTGATGAATTATCTGGGTTTATTTTATATATTGAAATTTTGCTGAAATTATTGTTTCAATTAATTCTTCAGCTGACTCTCTTAAAATCACCAAAAGAGGTGATAATTTTGTTTTCTTTTTTGCTTATATGCTTATTCTCTTAATTTTTCCTTAATTCTCTAGCTAGCATTTCTAACACTCCATCAAACAGATAATAATGGATATCCTTGTTTTACCCTTGTTTTTATTGGAAAGGGCTTCAGTTTGTCTGCCACTACACAAAACTCAGGATCCTAGTTTTAGATATTATTTAGGTCAAGGAAAGATCCATTTATTCCTATGTTCCCTAGCATTTTTTGAAAAAATAGGAATGGGTATTGTATCTTGCCAATCTTTTTTCTGCATCAATTAATTTATGTCCTTGTGATGAAGTTAATCAATGTATTTATAGTTTTCCTAATAATAAACCAGACATGTCTTCTGATATAAATTCAACAATGTCATCATGTATAATCTTTATGATGTTATTATATATATATATATATATATATATATATATATATATATATAATTTAAATCTTTTCTGCCAAAGTTCATTAGAGATATTGATCTGCCATTTTCACTCTCTGTTTTGGCTCTCCTTAGTATAGGTATCAAGATCATATTTGTACTATAGAAGAAATTTCAGAAAATGTTTCTTTCTTTTTCTGTTGTTTTTTCAAATAGTTTATATTGAATTAGAATGAATTGTTCTTTAAAGAAATTCCTTGTAAATCCATTCGGACCTCTACATTTTTCCCCTTTGGGCATTCATTTATGACTTGCTACAAATTCATCTCTATAAATTTTTTTGAGATTGATCTTTTGGTTTTCATTCCCCTCCCTCCCATCTAATTAGCTAATAGTTTATGTTTAATTTAAATTTTGTTAAAAATCTCTCTTGGTTTTCAAGATTTTTATTTTGAGTTAATTGGGGGGATTATTTTTTGTTTTCCAGATTATTTTTAGCTGTATGTTCAATTTGTTGATTATTCTTCCTTTATTCATGAAAGCATTTAATGATAGAACATATTCCCCAAGTATTTCTTTGACTACATTCCATAATTTTGGCATGTTGTCTCATCATTGTAAATATCTTTAATGAAATTATTATTTCTATAATTTGTTCTTTGACCCACTCATTCTTCAGGAGTAAGTTTCTAATACAATTTTATTTGCCTCAACAACCTTTTTTGTTGAATGAATTTTTTTTTATTATATTATGACCAGTAAAAGGGGAATTTAATATTTATGCTTTGCTGCAATTGTTTTGAGGTTTAATGTCCTATCTTATACATGGTCAATTTTTGTAAAGGTGCCAAGTATAATTGAGAAAACAACATCTCTTCATTAAGCTCCCTTCTCTCCTCTGACACTGCTACTGTCCTGATGCAGACATTTATTACCTCATACCTGGATTATTGCAATAGCTTTCTATTCGGCCTCCATGTCTCAAAACGTTTCCTACTCCAGTTCATCCTCTACTCCTTATCAAACTGATCTTTCTAAAGTGTAAGTTTTACCATATCACACCCCAATCAATAAATTTCAGTGGCTTTCTGTTACTTCCAGGATCAAATCCTTGATTAAATTCCTTCCTTTCAAATCTCACCTTCTGAGTGAGTAGTATCTGGTTTCCATCAATGCTAGTTCCTTTTTTCTGAAAGTAAACCTTCCATATAGCCTGGTTATACTTATATTTTCTGTGTGTGTGTGTGTGTGTGTGTGTGTGTTTGCATCTTATCTTCCCCTATTCAATTGTGAGCTTCCTGAGGGCAGAGGCATTTGTACTAAGTACAGTTGTCTTTTGTTCTTAAGAAGACTATGACATCAGGGTAATGCCATGACAAACACATGGATTGGATTTTGAGTGAGGGGGGTGCTCTGTTAAGTCTCATTTTCTTCTCCAGAGCCATCTGGGTCCAGTTGTGGTACCACTGGAGGTGGCCCTGGATGCAGTGGAAGACCTTGGTCTTTAACTTATCTGAGGCAATGCTCATTCAATGATTAAGGCTAAGTAAAAAATGAGTCAAAGAATGACCTCTTTTATCTAGTCTAATAATAATAATATCTATATGAGAGAGGAAGACCCTCAGGGTTTCTGGCCAAAACAGAAACAATTACTATTTAAATCCAAACAATGACCAGATCAGGACCTCTAGTTAGCCAATCAATGAGAACCAGAGTTCTTAATCAGTTCTTACTTACTTAACTTGCATTTTTTTTTAGATTTTTCAAGGCAAAGGGGTTAAGTGACTTGCCCAAGGCCACACAGCGAGGTAATTATTAAATGTCTGAGGCCACATTTGAACTCAGGTACTCCTGACTCCAAGGCCAGTGCTCTATCCACTGTGCCACCTAGCCGCCCCATTGACTTGCATTTTCTGAAAGAAAAAGAAAGCCTGCTTTGGGGTTATTGAAATAGAGGATTTCATCCATTTAGTTGGCTCACCTGGCAAATATTTTTAGCCATATGAATGAGATAAGTCTCTCAATTTAAGATTCTAAAGTCATTTTGTGGATGCTTTTGAAAAATGACAAGCTTTTTTGATAAGTGTCAACATGGAAGATTAGAACTTAAAATTGTGCTTCACTTTCTATATGGTAGTTGAAAAAGCCACCCCTTTCTCCATTTCCTCCTCTGAAATTTTTCTGCTACATTTAAGCAATCAAACATATACCACTAATGCACTATCACTAATGTTAGTAATGTTAATAATGCAATACCACCATCAATCTTAAAAGAGTTTGGTCTTAAGTAAAATGCACAGAATTACTGAAATATACTATATGTACTAAAATGTACAGGTAGGCTAACAATTCAGAGATTGCTATGAAAGAACCAACAAGTAAAGATTTAGCTTAACATATGTGCTTTATTAGTTCTCAGAAACTGGATCCAAAGTGGAATTTTGAAGAAACATTTTATAGGACTGCATAAAATCAGAAGGCAGGATCTGATGAACCTTCTTCAGCACTTATCATAGCTCTTTCAGGGGAAGGATCCTCCACTCAGGAAGTTACTTCATGACACATTGCTTGGGGTCTGAGCAGTGATTTCAGGAATTCCATTAGGTTAGGAGGAGTGCCTCCCCCTCCCCCATTATCCTCCATTCACGATTTTTGTGGCTTATCTATTATGTTTAAAGATTTCCACAAAGCATAGGAATCTTTCCCCTCCTATGGCAGCTGATGAGATCAAGAAAGACAACAGGAAAGTCTTGCTTCTTAAAGTTAAAGTTGATATTTCTACCTTTAAATTTATATTTGTTTTTAAAAGACAAAGTAGATATTTTCCCACACCCTAATATTAACTGCATTTTGGATCTTCATCATCATTACCATCATCATCATCATCATCATCATCAACATAGCTAAAATTTATATAGTGTTAAGGTTTGCAATGCACTTTACATATATTGGATCTCTTTATTAAGTTATATATATATTATCCCATTTGATCCTCACAATCCTATGAAGTAGGTGCTATTATACTCATTTTGAAATTATTAGTACAAGTGAAATTACACACATACACACATAAACACATATACAAACATGAAAAAAAAACCCAACCAAATACTCCTATGAGAGATGGAGACTCGGGAAAGAGACACACATCTCTTGACAAAAGAGAGGGAAAAGTATGAACAGTCACCAGCCCCTGGTAAGCCCAGCTTCTGCTCTGTCTCTGGTCCATGGCTCAGTGTTGAGGATCTCATGGTTCCTCTCCTCCTTCCCTAGGCTTCCCTGGCCACTCCTCTCACTTACCAATATAGACAATAATGGCAGCAGGAGCTCCGGTTTTGCCTGTATGGGACACCATGTACCTCTCTCTCAGTCTGCCCTTTGTACTCCCTTACTACTGTTTTCCTCTCCTTGTGGTTTTTGCTTTCTTCCTTGCTTAGGAACAGAAATGGCTAGATAGTCAACCATAATCTGGTCCTAGTGAGTCACAGGATCAGGGGAGTTCTATGTGAGATTGAGAAGAGGGATACTAGAGGTTTCTATCCACCAGTGGGCATTCTCTAGTATCTTGCTACATTATCAAAAAAAAAAAACCTCCTTTTTGATAAAAGTAGAACCAAATTAATTCAAAACCTAAAGGAAATGGTGGAATTTGTGGACATTTAAAAAGAGCACTAGTTCTATAGGGGTTCAAATTTTACCTTTTGATGCTTATCTGTGTGACCTTGGGCAAGTCATAACACCCCTGGGCCTTAATTTCCTCATCTATAAAATTAAGGTATTGGACCAGATATTTTACTATATTTGACTTTATTTCCTTTTTTTCTTATTCAATCTATATGTCTGATTTTAATTTGAATCACTTCATAAGTTTTTCCATAAATTTCTATAAAGACATGTATATGTTTATTCAGCTGTTCTTCAAATGTTGAAAATAAAAAGGTTTTATTTTAAAAATTTTTAATTAATTTTTTATTAACAAATCCAGAGATTTCCATTTTAGGATATTTTGGGGAATAAAGTTCTAGAAATGAAATCACTCATATAAAAGGTATGGTTATTTTTGTGGTTATTATTGAATATTACCCTATGACTCCTTTATAAAATGTCTGTGCCAGACTATAGGTCTTTCAATAATAAGCAATTTTTGCCAAACTAACCCCCTCTAAATTTCGTTAATTTTTCTGAGGTTTGCTGTCCTCCTTCCTCTTCATTATTTCATTTCTATCTTATCTTCAACCATTCCTCATTATCTACTGCCAACAAATATATCCCGATCTGCTCCATTTTTATATTCTCCAGGCTATCCTCAAGATAACATTCTGAAAACTACATCTAGGCTGACTCATTGGGTTAGCATCTATTCAAAACCACTGCTCTGGGTGCCTTCCTCACCCACCATTTGATGCTTGCCTTTTATCAGATCAAACTATTAGACAAAAGTCCAAAAATCCTTCCACATATAAGAGCACCATACAAGAGCATTCTCCCATAGATTTCTATGCCACTAAAAAAAAGAGAATTTTTGTAGTCTGAAAAACTCATGTTCTTAGGATTGTATCCTAGATTTAAAAAGCCTCTCTAGATTTACTTGTTGCTTGTCCAGAGAGATGAGGTTGGTATCGGCTAGATATGCTTTATTTGTTATGCTAGTGCTGCCACCTATTGATCATCCAATGAATATAGCTTCTTTTGTCTGCTATTTTTCCTCCAAATAGCTGCAAGGTTTCTCTTCCCAAAGGGAGAATATTTATAACTTTAAAAAATGCATAACTTCAGAACTACTTAAAAGTCTCCCACGAGACAGAAAACCCATACTGTGGCAGAGTTAAGACTATCTTTTAAAAAAATTTATTCCAATTTCCCTATTAACAGGATCTCCTCCAGGTCATCTTTATAATTGCCCTGGGAGGAATTTCTTTCAGCTCCCATAACGTATCTAGTTGTATTGTCAGATTAACCACGCAGATTAACTAGCAGCTCTTAAATGTTTTGGTCTTGGGATCCCTTTATAGGATTAAAAATTATTGAGGACCATTGCTTCCCAAACACATCTTCCAAGAGTTTCTGATTGTGTGGGCTATATCTATTGATATTTATAATATTAGAAATTACATAAAACATCAATTTCATTATGAAAAGTTTGGACTTCACAAACTCTTAAAGGATCTTGGGGGGGGGGGCAGCTAAGTAGCACAGTGGATAGAGCACCGGCCCTGGAGTCAGGAGGACCTGAGTTCAAACCCGGTCTCCTACTTGTGTGGCCTTTGGCAAGCCACTCAACCCCACTGCCTTGCAAAAACCTTAAAAAAAAAAAGGATCTTGGGGACCCACAGATCCCACTCTGACCTAGAGAGCTTCAGTTGGTCATATTAGAGGGATGGAAGGAATGGGGAGAGAAGGGAATAAACTTTAAATAGCTCCTACTCTTATCCCACTTTTCAAATATGTCCCCTGTGATCCCTGTAATAATCCTGTGAGGTAGATGCAAGGAGGAAATTGAGGTTAAAAAGGTTTGTCCAGGGTCACTAGTGTCTGAGGCTGGATTTGAACTCATCTTGCTGCCACCACTCCTTGTATTCTATCCACCATGTATCTAGCTGCTTGAAGCTAGTAATCATGGTGTTTTAATTTCTTCAGCTATACTCAAATTGCATTGTGATCCTGCCATCCCCTGAACCTGATACCCTTCAAAGCCAGTCTCCTAGTCATTATTTCTTATTGCCTTTATTTTTTTATTTCTCAATACATTGAAATTTATTTTCCAGGCCTATCATTCTACTCAAACTGTTCACTCCAAGGTTAAAAATGATTTAAATGCTAAATTCAGTGCTCTATGAATTTGATCCATCCCTGCAGTTTATTAGAATTGTCATCCACTTGGACTGCTTTCTTGTTTTTTCTCTTTTCCATTTGTTTGACTACTCAAGTCTCCTTTGTCGGATCTGTATTCTTCTGATCTTTCTGATCTCCTGGGTTCAATAGTGTTTATCCATGTGATTTCCAAAACTGTAGTTTGTTTCAATCTTTCCTGAGCTCCAGTTGCACATATGTAACTCCTGTCCTAAAGCCCAGTTGTAGGGGATTCTTTCCTTATTGCCTGCCCCATGTGAGAGGCAGGTTGGTGAAGCCCAAGAGGAGAGCTGACAGTCTCCATCATGTACTTTCCCCAGCCTGCTTTTCTAGAGACTTTAGGGAGTTTCTCCCTTGGATGAGATTAAAAATACTCTTTCTTGGTTGAGTTCCCAATGGGATAGCTCTTGTTTTGTGTCTGGTATTCCTCAATGTGTGCCTTCTCTGATTTCTGATTTGGATAAAAGGATTCCTTTGCTATTTCCTAATATGTTCATTGTAGTCAGATTTGGTTTTTGGTGGAAAAGGGATTAAGCCTTGGGTTTAGAACTTTGGGCCCCATCCCCCAATAATGACAAAGTAATCTGATCATATCTACTTGACTAATAATACTTAAGGGAGTGGATAGATACAATTTTAGCCCAGTTCCCCATTCCTCTAAGGAGAGTGGGTGGTTTTTGCCTTCAACATTCTTCTTTTCCTGGCAAATCTCCCTTGGAGAAGGGTGGGGCAGAAGAAGCCAGAGATGTTTATCCCCAGCCCCTCAACTACAAACCTTGCTACTTTTGCGCCTCACTTCACTATGGCACCCACTCTTGTTACACATATCCAAACAGCTTTCTATATACGTCTATATGGCTCACTGATAACTTAAATTCAGCACCTCCAACATGAAACTCATTGTTTTTTCTTCTAATTTCCCTATTTCTATAAACTAACATCTTTCTAGTTATCCTGATTTATAATCCTAGAATCACTCCTGACTCTTCCCTCTCTTGCACCTCCCTTCCCCCCACAACCTTCATGTTCAATCAATTGGCAGAAACACATTATTCATGTTCACCATAATAAGCCTTGCAGTATCTTCCCACCAAAAGATAGAATCTTAGTTTAGGTCTTCATTATCTCTCACCTGAACAATTGCAGTAGTCTCTTAATTGGCCTGCTTCTAGTCTTTCCTTTCCAATTCATCTTCTACTTGGTTGCCAAATTAATATTCCTAAAACTCTTAACTTTCCTACCAAAAATATCTTCAGCAGCTCAATATTGTCTCTATGATAAAATAACACCTCCTTAGTCTGGCATTTAAAGTCATCCACATTCTGGATCCTATCTCCATTCTAGACTTACTTCATATCATTCTCCTTCACACATTCTATATTCTGTCAAACTGTACTAATGCTGATCCCAAATTCAATTCTATTTCAATTTGCAACATCTTTCATCCCCCATAAAACAAAAGAAACATGAATTCTGTTTACATTTTCTTTGTTCAAGGTGTTTATTGCATCTCAGAGGGCATACATACATGCACTGGGTTTTTAAATCAAAATACAAAGAAAAGCCATTTTGAAATTAGCTTTATGTTATTTTCCCCCATTACAGTGTATGTTATCCCCACAGTAAATTCAAATACAACCACTTGTAAATGGTACCATACATCGATTAAATAATTTGAAAGACTTAGGTGAACATCTTTCCTACCCAATATGCTTTCACAAACAGCTGCCAAGCCACTTGTAACACTGATCAACAGTGACCTCATTTATGCATCGAAATCTTCAGCCAAGCCATCAGCACAAACAGTATGAAATAAAAAACAAAAAAAGGGGAAAATACAATATGTACAGTGAAAGAGCATATTCATTGAATTAGTTTAAATCCTAATTATAAATGGTACAAAAAAAACCCTATTTGGAGCTCATTTTAGGAATGGAGAAACATTAGTCTATGATATACACACACATACACGCACACACAAAATTACTAAACAGATGTACATAAAAGGTGAAATTAAAAAAAAAACCCAACCTTTGTATTCTGACTACTTACATACCAAAGAGTGCCTCAACAATCACTTTAAACCCCTTAATGAGAAAGCACAATTATGGTTGCTTTTTTTTTTTTAAACTACATAAGGAGAAACTGACCATTTACTTATTCTTCAGTGCTTATAAGCAAAACTGGATAAATAAGCCAATTTAGATGTGAAATTTGCCAAACCTATAATTAAAATACATATTTTAAAATATAACAATGATAAATATGGCATTCTTTCCAATATTATTCTTCATTCTTGGTAAGGTAGCTTCAAGGAGAAGTTTTTTATATGGAAGTTAACCTTTATATTCCTTTAAATAATAACATTTCTCAACATATACAGTGCCACAAAAATAAACATTTCTCACAACAATTGAAATTCCTGTGATTGGAAAATGTACTCCACACCAAAAAAAAAGTTTTGTATATTTAAGAGTGTTTTTCCTTATCATCTGATATTATCACATATGCTTTGTAACAGAGATACAGAAGGAAACAGAACTTATGGAGAAAGTTTTAGGGTTTGTCCAAAAGTTATATACATTGAAACCTTCAAAAAACACAGACACATCGCTCCAAACAGCTCACCATACAACAGCTGCATAATCTGCCCTACAGGAGGTTCAGAAAAGCACTAAAGGCATCAGAAACATACATCCATTGTTTAAATTGTAAAACACACAAATAACCCCAATACACTAAAAGTGAGAGAGTTGGGATAACAGCTAAGGTAGTACACATTCCTAATGTTCACTTTCACAGCTGGGCTACACGTTTTGGAAGAGAAGGTATGAAGAAGCACTGGGTTTGGTACTGGTGGCTCACTTTGAAATTCTGAGCATCAAACTTATTTGTAGTCTCCAAACTCACTTTCCCTCCTCTTATTCAGTCACAAAAACTGCAGCTGTGGAGACAAAAAAAATTGCTTCAATCAGAAAGTAGAATGTAATAGTCTCTTCCAAAGTATATCTCAGATTTGTTTAGGTTTCCTCAAAGTCTCAATTCAACAGCAATGGATTGATATTCCTCTTAGATCACAGATTTAGAGCCAGAAGAAACTTCAATTTGCAGATAGGGAAATAAAGCTTGTATTTTCCTTTGAATTTTCCTCTGAAAATTTCTCCCATAGCTCTCCAAAGCTTCAACAGAACATGTTCTTATTAATAAGAATGAGCAGGAAAAATAATCACAATTTAGATTAAAAAAAAACTTTAGAAAACACACTGGGGAAGCTTTCAAATATTAGTTACTTGAAAATTATTATTATTTATTATTTAGATTATTATTTAGTTTTGATTTGAATATTTTGCTTCTAAAACTAAATACAGCTGTTGTAAAAAAAAAAGGCAGCCGTACAATTTCTTCTTCCTTTTATCCAGTTTTATTGTAAAAGGAGGCTATGAGTTAAGCAAAGTGACAAAGGAGATAATAAAATGATAAAAGGCCTGTTAGAAGTAAATGTATTAAGGGAGGAACACAAATCTTTGTGCACTTATCCTTAAATCTTTGAATGGGAGTGGAAGTTGTCCTCAGCCTTTTCCTCTTAATCAAGTCCAAACCAGATCACATGAAAACAGAATAATTGGAAGGAAATGATATGAAAGGCAAGGATGTTAAAGACAGAAAATCTGGTTATTATTTTACCAAATGACTGATGAATTTAGGTACAGAGTGAAAACTCCAAATAAAGATATATGAGTACATGAAAATATACACCAGGAGCCCCATCAACTTGAAAATTTCTAATGGAGTATACAGTTATAATAAACATTTTTAAACAAGATTTCCCTTAATGCAAATATCCACCATTAATTTTTTCATATGATTTAACTTAAAAAATTATATAATAATCCTGAAGAGATTTAAGAGGGGAATTTTTAAACTATGATGTATAAAATGAAAATAAGATTATTCAAAACCAAAGTAGTTAATTAAACTTTTTAGAATAAAATGTATTACCTAATTTAACATTTTAAGTTTTAACTTTCTATAGTTTCTAAGTCAATTATATGTTCAAAGTGGGCATATTTTTAAAGCAACTTGTAGAGAATGTTATTTGGGCTTTACCTATGTAATCTTTGTTAAAAAAAAGATCAAATAATTCAATGATAAACTTTTGCATGCCTCTTCAACATGGCATAAAAGTGGCTCTAGAAAGTTCTGGAAAGTTATGCTAGAGGACTCTTTCAGATGTCAATTATGACAGATTGAGTGCCCATTATTTGAGAACCAAACGTGTTTGATCCAGAGAGACTCATTACCACTAGACTGGTCATAGGGTGATTAACATCTTCTAAAGCATGGAGAAGTTGTGATCTATATAGCTGGTGGGACATAACATACCAGTGATTCATGGATCTTTTGTAGTAAGATAACTATATTATTCAAGATGTTCTAAAGTCATAGTTCAGTTTTTAAGCTTGCTAGTTTTTTCAGCAAGATTTCATGGGTTTCTAAATCTTTTAAGTGCAATCATTTGAATACAAGAAAAAATTAAACACTGTGATTTCTGCAAATAAAATTACCAAAAAACTCATTATATACCTTAAATTGTTTATAAGAAATCCTTGATGTTAAGATCCGCTAGTGGGTCCTTTGCTGGAGGTTTCTTGGGGCTCTGAGTGGCAGGTGTAGGGCTTGGAGAAAGCTAATGGAAGGAAAGCCAGTCAAAGAAAGTAAGCAGAGATAGCAAATGGTATACAACCATTAGGTAAAACTTCTTCACAGAAGAAACATGCAAAATATTAGATGCCGAAAGTTGATAAAAAAACAAAAGAAGAACAAAAAAGGACCAACAATATTTTATCATACATGGGAGAATATAATATTTGATTTGAGATTGGACAAATATATAGTTTATAACACTTCAAACACTCCGTTAGCAGATTTTGAAAAAAATGAAGGGGACTCTAGTAGAACATGACTTAGTCATTGTAAGGATGATGTAAAACAACTAGGAGTTAGACAACAAAATTGTATAGTCAAAACTCATTTCTCTGCCTGAAGTAATTTTTATATCTAGCTATTAGTATTACTAAGTTAAGAAGATTAAATGTATTTTTCCACAGGAAAAATGAGTTGCAGAAAGTTGTTTGAGAATCTTAGTGTTTAGTAGTTAACTAATCTTAGTTCTTGGGATTTCATATTACAAATGCAAATCAAAAATAAGAAAGTCTATTTTTCTGCTTGCTTGCTTATTTATTTTCCAATTACATGCAAACATAGTTTTCAATATTCATCCTTTTACAAACTTTTGAGTTCCACATTTTTACATCTTCCTCCTATTCTATCCCCTCCTTATGGCAGGGAACAATCTAATATAGATTATACATGTAAAATAGCATTTAATATATTTCTATATTAGTCAAAGCAAGTTTATTCTAATTGGATAAACTTATCCAGATAAATCTTGTCTCCAAAAGCAATTTATTATATCTTTTGGCCAGTTAATTTATTTTTAAAATACTTGATTTCCAATAGTAAAATGACTATTTCTTAATTATATAGGTAAATAGCCACATAGAATTTGAAAGGAAAAAACTGGACTCTGTTTTGTTCAACTGCCACCTAAGTCATTTTATAATGTGCCTGGATCAGAGATGAGGGTTTAGGAACTTGGCAGTTTTTTTGTTTCCTTTTTGCAAAGAGAAATGGGGGAAAAAACCCTAACTCTTTATTTATAAAATACAAATATACTATATGAGATCTATGTAGTTTTATACCTTTTGTCATGGGGAACAAGTTGATGTGTCTCCTATATTATATCAAATAATTAAAGTTTCAGAGAACCAAGAAAGGTGGATTAATTGAGTTGAAAGAAAATTGTTAAGATTCACAGCCAAATTTCTCTCTCAATTTACCAATTTTAAAGAAGGAACATCTTATGAAAGGATGCGTGGATCTATGGATAGAAAATCATCTTAGAATTAGGGAGACCTGATTTCAAGTCTTGCCTCTGAGGTAATGGAACTATGGACAAGTCACAACTTAATAAATGCGTATTGACTTGTTGGTTAGACAACCTTTTAATGCCCTCAAGCAATCCTCTGAGGTTCTGAGAGAAATTGTTAATCTGCATTGGAGCAAGGGATTTAACAAACTGGGAGTCCTGTGTTGAGGAAATAATAGGTTTGGATAACTCAAAAAAAATTTCAAGTTAGGTTTTACAGTTCCTTAGACAATACAGTCTAATGAAAGAATATTTTATATGAACAAATTTAAGTGAGATATAATTTCAATGAACTGAACTGAAATGAAATAAAAAGAAACCAAAAAAAGAGGTAATATTGATGTGGAGTAAGTTATTAGAAGTAATATTAAACATCTGTATACTGATGTATATAGACCATTATATCAATATAATCTGTATAGTGATTGTCTTTGATACCATATGATTTTGATACTCAAATAAGATAATATAAACAAAACACTTAATGTTTTAAGTATTATCTGTGAGCTATTAGTATTATTCTCTATCATTAGGTTTCTGCTTCCTTTAGGATATAGGAAAAATAATTCTTTAAGACAATTTAAATTTCTCATGAATCAGGGCAAAACCATTTTGAGATTTAATATATATATATATATATATATATATATATATATAATGTTTTATATATCTATAGTAATACATAATTACCTTATTAGAAGAACATTACAACCTAATTTTTTTCTTTTTTTGCTAATTTCACAGTGATTAAGGAATTTTCCTCAATTATCATGGGAATGCTTGTTCTAAATCTTTTCTCTACTTACAAGCCCTTATTGCCATCCTCATCTTCCATCTTTAATGAAGCATAGAACACTGCTTTTTCCATTACAGAAAAAGTTAAGGTAATTTTTGGCAAATGAGTTTCCTCATTTCCTCCATTCCACCTCTCAAAATATGCTTTCTTCTTTTGCTGTAGATTGGCTCTTTCTCCTTGTCAAGACAAATCTGTCTGTGTTTCTCATACCTTTTCCTCTTACTTCTTCTCATTGCCCTGTTGATTATTCCTTCTATCTTCCATTTTCAATTTCTTTCTATTCACTGACTTGTTGCCCATAGACATTCCCAGATCTTCCTCATCCTTAAAACCCATCACTTGATCCTTCCATTCCCTAAAGCAGAGGTGGGAACCTTTTTTTCTGTCATTTGGATATTTAAAACATCACTCACCTGCTTGATTTGGTCATTTAATTACTTCACTCCTAAAAAGTTCCTAGATTTATTGAATTTCCAGTCCTACTCCTGCCCTAAAATATCAAATAATTTTCATTATCTTTTTTTCATTTCACTGTTGAGTTGCTAGAAAAACAATTTTACCTTTGTGTTTCCATTTTATTTTGTTTGTTTTTTTTTAGGGTTTTTTTTTTGCAAGGCAAATGGGGTTAAATGGCTTGCCCAAGGCCACACAGCTAGATAATTAAGTGTCTGAGGCCAAATTTGAACTCAGGTACTCCTAACTCCAGGGCCGGTGCTCTATCCACTGGGCCACCTAGCTGCCCCTATGTTTCCATTTTCTCATCACCACTCAAATCTCAGCTCTTAGCAATATGGCCTCTAACACAACCGACTTACTGAAATGGATTTCTCCAAGGTCAACAGTGAACTCAGATGCTAAATTCAGTGACTCTCCTGTTCAGGCCTCAATCTCCTTGACCTCTCTGTTGCTTCTGCTAAACAATGCCTATTTCTAGATAGCTCTTCTCTTGACTTTTATGACATAAGGCTCTCTTCCTGCCTGTCTTTTTTGATGACCCCATCATGGATAAATGTAATTGCTAATTTTTAATACCACTCTTTGGATTCAAGCATCTTCACTATGCAAAAGAGAACCATAGGTCTACATTCATCCTCAATCATCCCCTGAGCCCGTCCTGAATGCCTCTATAACTGTTTGTCCCTGAATGACACCTCAAGTTCAACATGCCCAAAACAGAACATATTATTTTATCCAAAATCCATCCCTTCTCTAAACCTCCTTATTTATCTTGCTTACTCAGTTTCACAGTCCTGGAGTTGTTTTTGACTGTCCCCCATGATCCTGGACTACTCAACTGCCAAATCTTGGCAAAGTTACTTTCAGAACATTTCACTGTTTGCCAGTTTTCTCAACTGTATAATGGAAATAAGACTAGCTTCTACCATCCAGGGCTGCTGTAAGGGTCACATGAAATAATAATTGGAAAGCACTTAACCTAACGCCAACACATAGAAGGTACCATATAAATGCTTACTAGCTATTATGATTACTATTTTTGATCTCTCTAAATACACCCACATTTGTATTTCAATAAAAACATATACATGTAGGCAAACCTATACAAACCCCTATTAAACTATACATTTCTTGAGAGAAGGGACTATTTTGCGGATTTTTTTCTTTGTATTTCCAGCATCTAGCAAATGAATTGCAAATAGTATTAGTTTAAGACACATTTTGCAAATGCAGAATAATGAAGCAGACAGAGAATAAAGGAGGATCTACCCTTGAAAAACAGTTCCAAGGTTATGTAGTATTCTGTTTTTGTGGATGAAGAGAACATATATTGTGAATTACTAAGAGATGATGTTCTTTCCTGTATTTAAACTTCATCTTAGCAACCTTGTTACTCTCTACTATCTTGACTCTTAGAAGAATGGAAACTCCAGAATTATACCAAGTGCAGGACACAAATTATACACTTTTCTCCAAATATCCTCAAATATCCTTCTTAGCCTTGCTGCCGTACATTGAAGTTGTAAGAAGAGATCTGGGAAGGTACTGTTTGCATAGTAATTAATATTCTTACAACTTAAAAAAAATAATAATTACCTGTGCACCAGGTCCAGAGGCAGCTCCAAATGGTGGCCTCATCATGGGCTGTGCAAACATAACTGGCTGCTGTGGCATCATGGGTACGCCTGTTCCAGCAGGAGGCTAAAATATCATTTAAAACTTCAGCTTATGAAAGTTAATCTATTAAATAGAGAAATATAATTAAGGTGATTTCTTACCATTCCAAATCCTGTTCCCGGCTGTCCAACAGGTGGCGCACCAGCACCAGGTGGAACTGTACTACCTGAAGCTCCTTGCTAAAAACATGTAAAATAAGCACAAATTTTTTTAAAGCTCCTAGTATATGATTTCAAACTGAATGAGTTCATAATATATGAATTTTATATTTTATCTCCCAAACTTCACAACTAAAATGTGAGACCTAATTTCAAAAAGGACTGCTACTTTTATCGTTGGACAGTATACAACATCATGTTACTAGCTGACATAGAGCATCTCCTTACCAGCTTTTTCCTTCCCTCTCATTCTCATATTCATCATTTATGCACAACTCCTTCTCACCTTATTTTAGCCTTTTTACTTTATATATTTATCCCTAAACCTGATATCTCCTTGCCACCCTCACCCTCATTCCATATCCCGGTCCTTTTCTCCTACCAAAAATACCTGAAAGCTTTCTAAAGAATGCTCAGGGGCCCGCTAGGTGGCACAGTAGATAGAGCACTGGCCCTGAAGTCAGGAGTACCTGAGTTCAAATGTGACCTCACACATTTGATTACCTAGCTGTGTGGTCTTGGGCAAGTCACTTAATCCCATTGCCTTGGGAAAAAACCTAAAAAAAAAAGGAATGCTCAGAAATGAGCTTGTCATTAAATGAGAAGGTTTTCACTTTATCTCCAATTCAACTTTAGCATTTTCTCTATTAAGGCTACTTTTCTGCCTAGATAAAGCTTGATTTTTTGGACTTTGATTGAAAACCTTTTTGTACCTAGTCAGAATCAAATTTCATTTCTAAAAAACATTTAGGAATATCATTTACATATAACAGATTACAAAAATTATCTCAAAACAGAATTAGAGTTAGAAAGAGTTAGAAAATTAGGGAACTGAAGTGAACTAAGCAATCACTTTTCTTAAGGAATATGAATGAGTGCTGTTAGATTTATTTTGTCCCACTATCTTGATATAACATCTATATCCCAACTGTTTAATGATAATTTTAAAATCTGGTATTTAGACAGTCAATAAATATGAAATATTTGCTACATCTGACATACTGAGCTAAAAGCTAGGAATAAAAAAAGGCAAAGACAATTTCTGTTCTCAAGAAGCTCACAATCTAATGGGGAAACAATAAAAAATATACATAAAAATAAGTTAAAGGTAAATAGGAAATTCTTAAAAGAGTGAAGGCCCTAAAATTAAAAGAGTTTGAGAAAGGGTTCCTTTAGAAAACAGAATTATATTGGACCTTGAAAGAAATCAGGAAAGTCAGGAGGTAGATAGGAGAAAAGACACCAATCTAGGCATGGGGAATGGCTAACAGAAGAACACTATGGATGGTCTTGTTTGTGGAACAGCCAAGAGGCCAGCATCACTGGATCTAAAGGTGGTGAAGAATAAGGTTGAAGAAGATTATAAAGGTTGGAAGGGGTTAGATTATGAAGAACTCTGAATGGAGGATTTTGTAATTGATCCTGGAGGTGACAGGGAGCCACAGGAATTTACCGAATGGACTTGACCTTTAAGATAATCCCTTTGGTGGCTGAATGATAGGACTGGTGTGGGGAGAGACTTGAGGCAAACAGATCCACAAGTAGGTTATTGTATAACCAGTCTAGATGTGAAAGTGGCAATATCATGGGAGAGAGAGATCTGGTGCATTTGAAAGATATTTTAAAGGTGAAATTGGCTGACCTTGGCAGTAACAGATTGGACTGGGTGGGGAAGGGGGGGATTTAGATAAAGTGAATAATCCAGGATGACTTCTGCATTGCATGCTTTAGAATAAGGTCTTAATTCTCCCAAGGTTTTGTTTTATTTTCCAGTCTTTAATTGAGAAAGACAAACACCTCAACATATCTAACATATTGTCTGTTATTACTTTATTAACATAGATTTAAATTATTGGTATCCAAATTCCTGTTGAGGAGAATATTTCAGTGAAAAGGAGGGTCTCCTAGATAGATCCCCATCTGAAAAGAAGTCTCTTTTATACCATCCTTGACTGATCATCATTAAGTGTTTACCTGAACACTTCCTGAAGTGTGGAGATCACTATTTCACAAGTCCCATTCTAATTTTAGAAAATTATTAGCTGTGGAAATGTTCTTTCTAGGGAGTTAAAAATTCTTCCTTCCTCTAACTTGAATCTACAATTGAATCTTCAGTTCTTGACCTCTATGATGAATGACACCTAAATTCACCACTTTTCTCTTGATCTCACCATTTACCACCTCTCTACAGCTTTTCTTTTTATCATCAAATTCCTCATGTACATTTTTTACACTGTCTACTCTCATTACTTCTATTTTCCTTACCTCAAACCACCAGCTTCACTTGCTTAGTAATTATTTACACTTAAAACAATTGCAAAACAAATATCACAACATTTTTCAATCACTCCCTCCAAGTCCTATCAAAATTCTTTGTCTATTTGCTTTTCCTTTAATATAACATACATATATATATATGTATATATATATATAACATAATATAATATAACAAGCATTTTTAAAATGGCTATTAAATGCTAAGCATGCAAAAGACACAAAGGCAAAAAGTAAAAAATTCTATGCCCTCTAGTAGCTTATAATCTAATAGTACATTATTTACATATGTACAGGCACATTCAAAATAGAGTTGGCTCTTTTTTTAATCTTGTTTTGATTATACTTTCAAAGTATATTAATGATAATGGGATTACTGGTTCATAGGAAACAGTTGTTTTTGTCATTCTAATTATACACTGCCAGATTTTTTCTTTTATTTTCCTGGTTTTTGGAAGACAATGCCCAAGATTACATAGCTATTAAGTATCAGTGTCTGAATCAAGATTTGAACTAAGGTCCTCTTGACTCTAAAACCTGTGCTCTATTCACTGTACCACTTAGAGCTGACCCTCATCATCTCACACCTAAACTATTTTAATAGCTTGCTGTTGGTCTTCCTGCATCATCTTTCTCCTTCTGTTCTCTACTTAGCTATAAAACAGATCTTCTAAAGCAAAGATCTGACTATGTCACCCTACCCCTGCCCCCCCCCCCCCACTTACCATGCCCCATGGCTGCCTCCAGGCTCAAATACAAAATCCCCATTTGGCTTGTAAAGGTCTTCCAAATCCAACCTCCTTTGACCTTTCCAATTTATCCTGTATATGTATTTATTTGTATGTTATCTCCCATGACCCCACCCCTATAAGTTCCTTGAAACCAGAGATCATTTTTTTTTCCTTTTGTTCCTTTCTTTTTTTCCTGATTTTTCCTTGTTTCTTCAGTGTTGCTTTGGTACAGTGTCTGGCATATTATGGACACTTAATAAATGCTTATTGACTTGATATCCTTTTATCATTTATGATCTGTATACTAAGAATTAGCAGTGACATTTCCTTTACACAGAGTCCTTATTAGTTGCCAAACTGCTCATTTTAAAGCTTAGGTCTGAACATGTCACACCACATTCAATAATCTCCCATGGACCATTATTAGCTCCAAGTAGATAAAACCCACTATTTGCTTTTTTGGAGGTCTTCACAACCAAACTATCTTTTTTTGGTCTTTTTACATGTTGTTCCTTTCCATTCAATCCAGCCTTTTTGGTATTTCTCTCATATGATAATTCCTTTCCTGCCTCTACGCCTGTGCTTGAAATGTTCTCCCTCTTAACCTCTGCTCTGAAGAAGCCCTGGCTTCCTTTAAGACTCAGCTGAAGTAACATCTATGGCAAAAGGCCTGACCAGGTCCTAGAACCTTTCCTTATATGTGCATATATATGTATATATATATGTATATATATATGTATATATATATGTATATATATATATATATATATATATATATATGTGTGTGTGTGTGTGTGTGTGTGTACACACACACACACACACACACACACACACACACACACACACACACATATATAGATTTAGGCAAGTACATATATCCATCTATATTTCATGGCTTAAAAGTGGTAGAATGCTGCATGAAAGAATTTAATGAGAAGTATAATGGTTTATATTTTGGAAATATTCCACTAAATCACAGGTTTGGGTGAGGACATAGAGGACTACATACCAAGGGACCACTTGGTGGGACACCAGTTGACCATGTGGCTGGTGCCACTTTTGGCTGCCAGTTAGCTCCTCCTGTCAATTTTCTTTCTCCAGCATTCCACTGAAGATCTCCCCTTAAAAATCAAGTGCAAATGGAATAAGCTAATCAGAAAATAATTATAACTGAAATCTGAACTGTTAAAACTTTGAACTAGGAGACTTCTGCTTATTATATGTAAGGTCATTTAGAAGGATTTGAAAAAATGTATACTATAGATTTCTACTTCCTATTTCAAAATATTCCAAATGTCAGTTAATTAAACTACATGGTCATATCTCTCACTAGTTATAAATATGTCAAAACAACTATAGGAAATACTGGATATACTGTTCAATTGGCACTGAAATTAATAGTTCAAAATGAAGCTAAATATATTAAACTGATGATACTTTACTTAACACCTCACAATTATGAAATGATATTTTTAAATAAATATAAATATGTTTAGTGATAATTGAAGTAAAATGTTTTATTCTAAACTTTTGTAGGGTGAATAATCAATAGTTTTCCAATCTTATGTTTAAAAGGATCTAATTTTAGAATGAATAAATTTCACATTTACTGTTAAAAAACGAATGCCTTCACACTATTACAATGTACAGAAAGTAGAAGTTTATTTTGCTGGTTCTCAAAATGATTTATGTATTACATAGTGAATAGCTTAATTAATTATAGATTTTGGTTATTCCAAGAAAATGCTTTAATATTTTCCCTCCACCTCTCAGTTTAGGAGAAAACAAAAAAAGTATGGTTCTGAGTACTTACTTTTTTGATGTGGTACCAGAAATCCCAAGATCTGCAATTAGATAAGAGAATAGTATATTTATATTTTATTATCAAAAATTTTAAATGGAATAATTTTATAATGTATAAAAATATAGCTTTAAAGAAACTGTTGCCAATAATTAACAATAATATTAATAACTGATTGTTGATATTACTCTGCCAATTCTGCTATTAGAAAATGGGATTAGGAATTTAGAACAGAAGGCAAAGAATGATAACTGCACAATTAAATTTGTCAATTGAGACTGACAAAGAAAAAGGAACTTTTGTAATGGTTTTATAGTCTAAGATAAATTTTTCCTCTTGAAATAATCTAGGCTACCCAAATACTGGAAGCATTTATTTTTTTTCCTTGAATACGAGAAGTAGACTGTGCTTTTAAAAAGGACTGTTATTCTTTAAAAAAGTAACACTAAAAAGTAGATATGAAATTTACTAAAATAATGCTTCTATTTGTATAATCTAGGTTACTATAGTAAAAAGTACACTAGATACATCTCTTTTACTGTATTACTTATTTTAATACTAAAACCATGATGAATTTATGACTACTATAATTCTAGACATAGATTAACTGTGTCATTATTTGAGTTATGACAAGCATAGCATTAAGTAACCAAGTTCTCTGTCAGTGTGTGTGTGTGTGTGTGTGTGTGTGTGTGTGTGTATGTGTTTTTATAAGTGCTGGGGATACCAAAAAAAGTAAAATAGTCTTCTTTGTCCTCAAGGAGGTCATATTCGAATGCAGGAAACAACATCTAAAAAACTTGATACAAAAAAGACACATATACAGTATAGACAGGAGATAATTTTAGAGGGGAAAACCCTAGTAGTTAAAAGGACCATGAAAGGCCTCCAGAAGATCATCCCAAGATCACATTAATTTTTGTGGCTACAATATCAACTGCTGACTTACATTGTGCCTGTACTTCACAAAAAAAAACTACTGAACATTTTTTAGACCAATTGCTGTTCAAGTATCTTATATTTATGAATTTTTTTTGTATCCAAGTGTAAGACTTCATCTCCCTCACCATTTAATTTCATCTTACTATATTAAACCAATTTTCTAGCCAGTCAAGGTCTTTTGGATCCTGTCATCAGGGTGTGTTAACTATCCCCTCTCTGATAAAATTAAAAATATTAAGCAGTACTCTTTTAGAGTTCTTCTATCACAATGCCATTAAACTATTAGTGATTACTCAGATCCAGTCATCCATCCAGCTCTGAATCTTACTATATTATCATCTAGTCCTCATCTCTTCATCATATTCACAAAAGCAACAGGAGATCTTTTATCAAAAGCTTTCTTACAATAGAAGTAAACTATACCAACAGTATCCCCCCCCCCCCATCTACTAGATTAGCAATCCCACTGAAATAGGAGATTAGGAAAATCTGCTATGATTGTTGTTGAAGTCTTGCTGTCTCTTTGTAATCACTGCTTCCCCTTCTAGACTTGTGCCAACCATCTCTAATGATTTATTATAGAATTTTCCCAGGAATTAGTCAAACTCATTGATCTATAGTATGTGAACTCTGCTCTCTTCCCACTTTTCAAAATGGGAACAAGCCAAACTTTTAAAATGTGTGTTTTGACAAGTATGGAAATATGTTAAACAGGATGGTACATGTACAATCTATCAGATTACTACTTGCTGCCATGAGGAGGGGAGAGGAAAGGGGAGGTAGTAGAAAAGTTGAAATTTAAGAGCTTATAAAAAGATTAATGCTGAAAACTATCTTTGTATGTAATTGGAAAAAAATAAAATATGTAAAAAACCATGAAAATGTATGTTAAGTGTTTATGCTGAATCGGTTATTTTCTAGTTGAAATAACTTTGATAACAATAATAACAGGTAATAATGATTAGTGTATATATAACATTTTAACCATTTCAAAGCATATATCTCAATTGATCTATACAATCTTGCAGGGTTGGGATTATTATTGTGGCAATTTAACAGAGGAGGAAAGTGAGGCACAGCAAAGTAAAGTGTGTGCCTCAAGAACATGCAGCTAAGTGAGTGTCTGAGGCAGTACTTGAACACAGGCTCTCCTGATACTAAGTCTAACACTCTTTTCTACTATGCAACCTAGCTTATAAAGACCAAGAACAAAGGGGAAAGGATTAGTGGGAAATAGGAAATGGTCTTCATAAGGAAATTGATAATAAAAGAAAGGACAGTTTTATTATAAGCAATAAGCTGATAAAATTGGCATAAAGAGAAAGGTTTGGAAAAAATTTCAAAATGAAAAAAGGAAAAGTTTGGAAGTGGGGTTGGTCATTAGACTAGCATGCCTAAGTAGTCATACATGAGACATTAAAAATTGATTATCTTTACATTATTCCTGTTGTTCTCCCAATTTTGTTCATTTTGTTCACTTCTGTTCATCTCCTAGTTTTGTTCACTTCATTTTACAACATATAAGTTCATTTAAGTCTTCCCAGGTTTTTCTAAAACTGCCCCCTTTCATTATTTCTTATAGCACAATAATATTCCAATACATTCATATTCTGAAACTTTTTCAGCTTTCCACAACTGATAGGCATCTCCTCATTTGTAATTTCTTTTCCACCTCAAAAAGAGCTGCCATACATATTTTTGTGCATATGAACTTTTCCTTTGATCTCTTTAGTGAGGAAGTAGCTAGATCAAAAGATACATAAAGTTTAATAGCTTTGGGGTATGGTGCCAAATTGCTAAACAACTGGATGGACAAATTCACAGCTCCCCCAAGAGCCCGTCAGTATTTTCCCTTTTGTCATCTTAGCCAGGGTGATAACTGTGAAGTAACACACCCTCAGAGTTGTTTTAATTTCATTTCTCTAATTATTAGTGAGTTAGATTATTTCATCTTATAGCTACTGACAGTTTGAACTTCTTCCTCTGAAAACTGCCTATTCAAATCCTTTAAGCATTTATCAATTGGGAATTGGATCTTTTTTTCATCTGTTTCTTATCCAAGAATTGATAATCCTTAGTATGTCTAGATTTTTTAAGAAAGATTTTATTTATTTTGAGTTTTACAGTTTTTCCCCCCATTCTTGTTTTCCCTCCCACCCCCCACGCCCCCCCCAGAAGTTAGTCTTTTAGTCTTTACATTTTTTTCCGTGGTATACATTGATCTAAGTTGAATGTGATGAAAGAGAAATCCTTAAAGAAAGAAAAATAAAGTATAAGAGATCACAAAACTACATAATTAAGATAATGGATATTCCCCCCTGACATTGAAGGTAAAAGTCTTTGGTCTTTGTTCAAATGCCACAATTCTTTCTCTGGATACAGATGGTATTCTCCATCCCAGAAAGCCCAAAATCGTCCCTGATTGTTCCACTGATGGAATGATTAAGTTCATCAGAGTTGATCATCACCCCCATGTTGCTGTTAGGGCATACAATGTTTTTCTGGTTCTGCTCATCTTGCTCAGCATAAGTTCATGCAAATAGGAATGGGACCTTTGATATACAGAGAACTGAGTCAAATTTTTAAAAGAACAAGCCATTTCCCAATTGACAAATGGCCAAGAGATATGCAAAAGCAATTTACAGATGAGGAAATTAAAGCAATGTGTAGTCACATGAAAAATTGCTCTAAATCATTACTTATTAGAGAAATGCAAATTAAAGCGTCTCTGAGGTATCACCTCACACCTCTCATATTGGCCAATATGACCAGAAAGGATAATGATCATTGTTGGAAGGGTTGTGGGAAATGACACTATTACATTGTTGGTGGAGCTGTGAACTCATCTAACCTTTCTGGAGAGCAATTTGAAACTATGCCCAAAGAGCAACAAAAATGTGCATACCCTTTGATCCAGCAATACCACTACTGGGTCGACACCCTGAAGAGATGGTGAAAAAGGGTAAAAACATCACTGGTACAAAAAATATTCATAGCAGCCCTGTTTGTGGTGGGAAAGAATTGGAAATTAAGTGAATGTCCATCTATTGGGGAATGGCTTAATAAACTGTGGTATATGTATGTCACGGAATACTACTGTTCTATTAGGAACCAGGAGGGATGGGAATTCAGGGAAGCCTGGAGGGATTTCCATGAACTGATGCTGAGGGAGATGAGCAGAACCAGAAGAACACTGTACACCCTAACAGTAACATGGGGGTGATGATCAACCTTAATGGGCTTGCTCATTCCATCAGTGCAACAATCAGGCACAATTTTGAGATATCTGTGATGGGAAATACCACCTGTATGAGTTTGAACAAAGACCAGAGACTATTACCTTTAATTAAAAAAAAAAACCATTATCTTATTAGGTAATTTTGCTGTCTCTCATACTTTTATTTTTTTTCCTTAAAGGATATGATTTCTCTCTCATCACATTCAACTTAGATCAATGGATATATCATGGAAACAATGTGAAGAGTAATAGACTGCCTTCTGGGGGGGGGTTGGGGGAGGGAAGCGAGATTAGGGGGGAAATTGTAAAATTCAAAATAAATAGATAAATCTTTAAAAAGTTCCTACAAGAACGGACAATGCAAAAAAAAGAAAGAAAGAAAGAAATGAGATCTTTATCTAACTTGCTACAAACGTTTTTTCCTACCCCAAGTTTCCTGATTTTCTGATAAAAGGTGTTATATAAAGGAAAGAAGAACTCTGAATCAGTTTTGACTCTTTTCATAAGGGCTATATATGCACCTCTCCAGTTGAAGAAGTCAGAAACTCCCTATTATGCAAAATGAGAAACAAATGTCAGTAAGTTCAAGAAAATTTTTTACTAGTTTCAAGAAGAAAAATAAAGCTATTCATTGAGGTGTTAAGAAGGTGATTTACTGCTAAGTGATGTAGAATAACCTACAGGTATGACTGAAAAGGCAAATTAGGAATTATACTGCCTTCCTAAGCCATGACAAATAACATCCCAAGACTAAAGCTCATATGAGGAAGAATGACTGTGGCACAAGAAACCTGGAAAGAGTTAAATCCTAAGCAGGAAATCTGAAAACTCTGGATCAAGGTATTCTTTTTTAGTATTACTTCAGAATGATGTATTAGAATTTAGGAGAGATATTAGAAGAACAAGGAGAATAGGGGAAATTAATAGCTAGTTAATAAGATGATGTCAGAGTATGTAATATAGTTTTTGGGCTATGGTTCAAGATGATAGAATGAAGAATTATTGAGTAGGTTTGAATTGCCTCAACAAGACATATGAAAAATAATTTTCTGGAGACTTGCTGATCAAATTATAAGACACCTTTAAATTGAATATGAAAGGGCAGGAATAACTACATCAGATAACATGAAGAATATAAGTGACAGAGAAAGAAGAAATGTCGGGGAGAGAGAGAGAGAGAGAGAGAGAGAGAGAGAGAGAGAGAGAGAGAGAGAGAGAGAGAGAGAGCACATTTCACAAAAGAGGAAGAGCACAAGTGATTATAAATGGTTTCAAATATGCATATACCAGCATGTGGAGAATGGACAATGAAGTTTAGGATTTTTTTAAATAAGTTTTTATTTTTCTGTATTGTTTGTAATATTGTTCTTTCCTCAAATTATGATTTTTCCTTTCCTTCTTTCATAAACATAGTGCTAAATGTCTTCAATTATTTTAACTTAATCTATTTGCTAATTCTTTCTGTAAGGTAAGCCATTTGGCCCAGATTTATTTGGGTATTTATTTAGTGATGGTTATATAATCAAGTCAGATGAACAGTCTTTTATGGAACCTGGGTGGCCAGTTAAACACCTTGTTTATGATACTTATGTAAGTCCCAGATTTGGCAAATGCCAACTTGGTTCTATGCCCTATAAATGTCCAGGCCAGGGGGCAGATCTATGGGACAAATGGGTGGAAAGGAGTACATGGAGTAGACTGGACAAGGTGGGGAAGTGAAGGCAAGTGATAAGGGGGAGAGGCAGACTAGGAATTTAAGGAACTGATAAGCAAAATTGGGTTATGCAGATAGATTTACATGTGGACTTGACCTTGCAAGCCTCCTGCCACCAAGGCTGTACAATAAAAAGGTATAAATTTCTCCAAGTCTTCACAGCATTTCTTTGGTCTCTCTGAGTAAAAAATATGCAAAGCAACCAGGAGGAGAGAACCTCCAGACCTCCAACAACAAAAAGGATATGATCCATTGAGAATAAAAGTAGGAAAGCTGAAGTTTAGAATAACTTGAGGCTTGTAAAAAAGACAATAGAAATAATGTCTCTGTGTGTGTGTGTGTGTGTGTGTGTGTGTGTGTGTTTTTCTCAGTAATGTACAGTGAAGGGGCATATGCACTTAACCCTTAGCAATCAGAGGTGAGGTTCAGTTCTGTTTCACCTTAGAAGGTAATAATTAATGTTACTTACTGCCTACTAAATTTGCAAGAGATGAATCCAGATCACTTCCAAGGGGTTTGCTTGCTGCCATAGTAGGACCAGGTGTTATAGTTGAAATAGGTGCAGGCTGCCCAGCAGGGATCATAGTTGGCATAAGAAGATCCCCTAGACCATCAAACACTGGAATTCAAAAAGATCAGGTTCAGATTTTTTTTTTGAAAATTCCAACAGAATTGAGTTGCTTCTTTTGTCTCTTTCTTGGTAGAGGTAGGGGTGATTAGGAGAGCTGGAGCTTTGATTTTGAAGGTGCACAGAGCTCCCATTTAGGAAACTTCATTACCAGTACAGATAGACAACTCTCCTGCTATTTACTGATTTTTTAGAGTTGCGTGTAATTGAAAATTAATACTTTTACAAAAAAGTAAGTTTTTTTTTGGTAAAAGTATTTTACTGTTGGCAAGATGAAAAATTCAAGAAAGAATTTATAATTTTAAAAAGTATGTGGATACAGACTTCTCAAAGCTGAAATAAATTTAATGAACATCTATAAAATTGCCAAAATTCTTTGTATGTAACTTAGGAATGTAAATGCATGTCAGAATTCATTATTCTGAAACAACAACAAAACTATGATTTTTGAGCATTTAAATTTGAGTAAATGGTTTATTCTCACAAAATCAAATGAAATGGCTGTCACAGAGTAAGACCTGGTAAGCAATATTCATAGTGAACAAACCTACTTAGTCTGTCTTTTATGTATATACTGAAAACTATGATTCTTACTTTTTTATTCTATGTAAGTTTAAGATCACTATAATTACCTCAGAAATTTTAAACAGTAAGCTGACTCTATAGAGATTTAGCCTAATGATTCTTACAGTTCATCTCGAAGAATACCATTTGAGAAGGTCTAATTGTCCAAAATGGACCATTCCAAATACAGACTCAAAGCAGAATTTGTTGTGTCATATCATAGGTTTTAGAAAATCATATTACTAAAATTCAATACAAGTAATATTTGCTAGATATCTATCATAAATACTGTAATAGTATAATTTAAATTGAGGGGAAAATATAGCATTCAATTATGCACTAACTACAGAAGCATCTTGCAAGGAATATAATTAGGGTTCTTTTTAAACTCACTTAATTGCCAAAAACTCACCAATTGTAAATTTGTAGTAAGGACCCAGCATAGGAAGAGTAGAATGGAAGAGAATACAAACAAAATGACAGCAGGGATGAAAGGTTAAAGGCAGGCAAAGAACACTCTTGTATTTGTATCTCAACTTTGAAAAACTGAATGCCATGCAAGCTGGCATGCTCTCTCTGCCAAAAGCAGTGAGAGTACACATTCAGGTCCTGACTAGGTGGTACAAATTATTTGTTTTCCCTTAAGTTCTAAAACTCATGCAAAGATAAGCACATGCAAAGAAATGATGTGCATGTTAAGTTAGATTTCTGCTAAAAACTAAAAACAGATTCAGGGAGGGTTTGTGGGTGACTCCTAATGCTACCCACAAATGCACTAAATGCAAATAACTGTTAAAATGAGTACTTTAAAATTACAAAAGGGAAAAGTTTGAAATGATAAGGTTCTCAACAACTATTGTTTGTGGTTAACTTCTTGAGAATTGGAAAAATAAGCTAAATTATTTTTAATGAATTAAAATAAGTTAAGTTAAAAGTCCAATCAATTTCCTCACCTGATGGATCAAAGGAGCTGCTGCTAGTAGTTGATGGTGACGTTCCAAAAGCTGCTTCAAAATTAGGCTGCAATAGGTTGTTCTGAGCTGGTGTCACTGGTGATGGAGAGGGTGCAATAAAAGAACCTCCAAAACCTGGAACAACAGATGAAAAGGAAAAAAAATTAAAGCAATATCAGGTACACATATAGTAAATAGGAGCTAGAGTAGTATAGACTCAAAAATAAAATGAGATTTAAATTTAAGAATAGATTAAAAAGTCAGAAAAATTTATCCAATTGGTTTTTATAGGTTTTTCAAGGATACTGCCTAATATAGAAGTTAAATTATTATAAGAGAATTGAAAAATGCAATGTAAGATGAGTAGTTATATTGAGAACAAGGAAGAACTAACTTATAATCACTGATGCTTCATGTTTTAAAGAAAATTTCAGGCTATAATTTTATTCTGTATATCTTATTTCTTTATTCACCAAACAAGTATTTATTATACTCTTGTGTTCTAGACACTGTGAAATGCTCTGGGGAATACAAAGTCAAAAAGGAAAGTATGCCCTGAAGGAGCTCACTTTCTTAGACAGAAGATACACAAATTCAACAAGATGCACCCATAGAAGTAAATACATGTTCATTTTGGTAGGGAGGATAGTGCAGCTGATTGTGTAGCTGGGATGCCTGAGTTGAGCTTTTAGGAAGTATAAAAAAACAATGTATGTGTGTGTGTGTGTGTGTGTGTGTGTGTGTGTGTGTGTGTGTGTGTGTGTGTGTGAGAGAGAGAGAGAGAGAGAGAGAGAGAGAGAGAGAGAGATCGATCAATTGGCTGGACTTAAGAGTGAGTGAAGGGGAGCAATGACAGGCTGGAAACTGAGTGAGGTTTTAAATGCCAACAGAGAAACTGAATTTGATTAAAGTTCTAACAGAAAGAGGAATGGCATGATCTGACTTGCTTTAAAGAGTATCACTTGAGCAGCTATGTGTAAGATAAACCAGAGAGGGTTGAAACTTGAAGCTGGGATATCAACTAGTAAGTTATTGAACTAGTCTTGTAGATAATTGATGTGAGCCTGAAAGGATGGTAGACATGTATATATAGAGAAAAGAGATATCACAAACATTTTGAATTACAAAAAAACTAGAAATTGCTTATTAAGTACAAAATGGAAAAAAATTAACATTCAACTAAAACTAAATGGATATTTTTAAAAAAAGTCTTCATCTATGTTGTATTAATTTCTATTATATTCCTTTACCCAAGACTGAAAATGAGGAAGACATATTCAGCTAAAACAAACACATGAACCATGTCCAATAGTATAAATAATATTCTCCACCCAGTTTCTTACCTTTGCAATGAAGAGAGGGAAATATATTTTCTTAAGCTTTATTTTGGGGTCAAATTTGGTTACTATAATTGTACAGTATTTAGTTTTAAATAGCTTTTCCTTTCCTTTTACATTGTTATAATTCTGTATATTGTCTTCCTAGTTTTATTTAAGTTCTTCCATTAGTTCTTCCTAAACTTTTCTGAATTCCTCATACTCACTGTTATTTATAAAAATTAATTTAGTTCTTTAATTCTTAGTTCTTTCTCCAGCCTTTCCCCATCATTGAGAAGGCAAGAAATATGGAGCAGGAGAAAGAAAAATGAAAGAGGAAATATGTTTCTATCTGCAATATAAGTCCATTGGTTCTTCATCTGTAGATGGATAGCATTTTTGATTGGGAAAATTTGAAGTTTCATAAGATCATTGTATTGATGAACAGACACAGTTTCTTAAGATCCAGCAGTACTCCATTACATTCATGTGACATAATTTGAACACCACTCAACTGGTGGGCATATGTTTCTAATTCCTTGCTATCACAAAAAAGGGCTGTTGTGAATATCTGATATAAATTCTTCCTTTTTGTCTTTTGCCTTCTTGGGACCTGGCAGTGGTGGAGGGGTCTCTGGGTCAAAGGGTTTGGATAGTTTCAGATAGGTAAAACCCTTTCCTTTTCAATTTATTTTTACAATGAACAAAAATTCATCTTTTCTCCCACCTCATAACTTCTGAAAAAGAAAAAAAACCCCACAACTCTTATAATAAACATAGGAAAAACCTATTCCTTTACTATCATATATCCAAAAATATGTTTCAATACATAACCCAATCCATAACTTCTGTTGGAAAGTTAAGTAGCATATTTCATTGTGAGTCCTCTGGAATCATGGTTTGTCATTGAGTTGATCAGAATTTTTAAGTCTTTCAAAGTTGTTCATCCTTACAGTATTCTGTGTTACTGTATCCTTTTGGTTCAGATTATTTAATTGTGCATTAGTTCATATTAGTCTTCCTTGTTTCTCTAAAATCATCTCTTCATTACGTTTTATACAATAATAATATTCCTTTACATTCATTATCATAATTTGGTAATTCATTCCCCATTTGGTGGGCACTCAAGAATGGTTCCAGGCCTTTGCTATCATAAAAAGAAGTGACATAAATATTTTTGTATATAAGACTTATGGGTGATTTTTAAGGTAATACAATAAAACAAAGGTGTCTATTGGGTTTAAAAGATATCTTATAGTTAGGCAGTCAATAAACAGTTATTTAAGTTAAGTACATACTACAATGGCCAGACACTGTATTAAATGCTGGAGATATGAAGACAAAAGACATTTTCTGCTTTTAAGAAGCATGTAGTATAACAGTATAACAGTATAGCAATGTGTTCAACTAGAAAAAAAAATAGAACACTTAAATCAGGAGGCTGCAGTGTTAGAGGAAAGATTAGTCCTACATCCCTACTAGAATTACAAATTCTTAAGATTCAGAAAATCTTTTCACATCACTGTTTAGAAATAACTGAGAGAAATAAATATTATGCTACTATATTCATAATGAATTATTAATTTGTGACCCCCCCCCTTTCCCTCTTTTATTTCTATTGAAACCCATCTCCTGAAAAGGTCAGTTAGCCTCTAAAAGGCATGGTTGAATGATAAGATTTTACTTCTAGCTCTTAAGGCACAAGGGACCTCACTTATAGAAATCCGATCTGGGTGAGCCTTTCTCCTTGGAGAAATCCTATTAGAGTTTAAGGCAACTTAGTTCATAAAAATGAAAACTAGCTAGAGAGGTCAAGATGGAGATGGCTTCCCCTTGCCCAAATGCCTTGGGACCACTGACTCTCAGGATCAAACCAAGTTCTCAAAAGGAGTTGAAAATTGTTAGCTCACCTCCTCATTAAATGTCCTCTAATCAGGGTGGAGTTTTACTTGTTAAGGGAGTTCCCTTTCAGAAGGGATGTAAGGTGTTTTAAGGACTCCTTTGGCTTCTTTGGTTGCTGAGAGAATCACTGATCACTAAAGGATTGCTTGCCAAGTAGATTAATTAAAAAATTGATTATTAATCACCTAGAAATTGTCTCTCACATTTTTCCTTTTTCTCACAATACAGTTATAATTCATAACTTTATACTTAAGTCTAAGAATTTAAAGTATTAAAACTGATAAAGGACTTACTTTTTAAATGCCATTTTTGACAAATTTCATAACTGAATTTTAAAAATGTATATATGAAATATAATTATATAACTAATTAGTTAACAAATTATAGAATTCCATGAGTTCAATAAATAACAATTTTATATATTATAAATGTTATAGAACATTTTCATTTTATCTTTTGTATCAAAAACAGTCACCCTATCTAGTTTTGGGGAGAGAAGTAGTGTAAAGAAATAGTCTTATGTCCCAGACATAAGACATAACTCAGGAAGATGAGTTAAAATCTATCTGGAGCTACATACATCTCACTAGCTTAATCCTAACTTTCTTGTCTATAAAATGGGGAAGTAAAGTACAATAATAGCAATAGTTGGGAAGACAAAATAAAATATGGAAACCTTAAAGCACTACATGAAATTATTCTCTACATATATCAGAATTCACTTTTTAAATAGTAACACAACAGCTTTTTCCTGATTATTATTCAAACATTATATTCTGTTGTTAGCAAAAAACCCCAAAAAACCATGAATATATGGAATTCTCTTTTATATCTTAAGTTCTTGTGAAGAGCTCCAAGAGTTGTGTCTACTGGGTTGGGAATTTTTAGACCTTAAAAATCCAAGCCTATTTTAAAGGAGTCTATATTTGAATTCAAAATAGTTTAAAAACTGAAATCCTGTTTCTGTCTAGACTGTAGAGGTACTAATTTATGACTGATTGGGAATTTTATATTCCTTTCCCATGGCAAAATTTAGATTGTGTTTAAATTAATGAAAAATGGATTACAACACCACAGAGTGAATCAGCATGCTTCACTACTAGACTTTTTAATGACCAATTTTCCTTCAGTCATTGAATGCAATCCAAGGCAGAAAAATGGGAGTGAACTGACAGTGACAAATTATATAAAACAGCTCTGCTGTGATAATGAGTAAGTTTATTACATGACAGGCTTTATAGCTTAAGTGAGGGTTAATCAAAAGGTTTAAAAATGCAAATAAACATGTATTAAATACATACCATACTTAGGTACTACATTAGACACAAGGAGATGCAAAGGTGAAAATAAGATAGTCACTGTCCTCAAGGATATTATGCTTTAATTAAAAGATTAGTTTTTGATAGTGGAAAAACCAAGACATATATCCCAGTCTGCCTAAGTGAGCTAGGCTTCTCATTCTTTTATCTATTTCTGAAAATTTTTTTCTTTTTTGGTTTTTGCAAGGCAATGGAGTTAAGTGACTTGCCCAAGGTCACACAGCTAGGCAATTATTAAATGTCTGAGACCAGATTCGGACTCAGATCCTCCTGATTCCAGGACCGGTGCTCTGTCCACTGCTCAACCTAGCAGCCCCTTTTTCTATTTTTAAAAAAATTAAAATAGTGATATTGCTTTGAGTTATTTCTAGGATGGATGAAACAGATATTTGTGAAAAAAATAAAGTATCTGAATTTTCTTTTGAAGGCAAAGGAAGTTACATGTAGCAAAATTTTCAATACTTTACTGTTTACTATCTTCAGTGAACTATGCCTCAAAGAATCTACTGAACTGATAAAAGAAAAGTGTAAAAACTATATCTTGCCATGAGTTAAGAGCAGAAATTCCTATAGGATTATAAAATTGAAAAGGACTTTGAAAAATGAATCTAGTGCATTAATAAAACCTGAATCATCAGAGATTTTATATAAGGTCATAAAATGTATAGATATGCAAGATTTCTACCATGTTACTCAAGAAGTTATAATATTACTTGGGAAAACTATGAATAGTAAGCAAAATTTAAGAATTACCTCTACTTAAAAGTTAATAGAGACCTTATATTATTTTGACCTTTACGGTGTGCAAAACACTTTCTTAAGAAAGCTGGTAGTAGGGGCGGCTAGGTGGCGTAGTGGATAAAGCACCGGCCTTGGAGTCAGGAGTACCTGGGTTCAAATCTGGTCTCAGACACTAGGTAATTACCTAGCTATGTGGCCTTGGGCAAGCCACTTAACCCCATCTGCCTTGCAAAAACCTTAAAAAGAAAAAAGAATGCTGGTAGTATGGGTATTATCATTCCCATTTTATAGACAGGCTAAAAGTTGAAGCGATATTTTCCCATCTTAAAACAGGAAGTTATGAGGCAATATGGCAAAATGGAAAGAAAACTGGCCTTGTGGAGAATAGGGAGCTGGCTTCAAAACCAGGAGACTTGATTCAAGTCCAGTGTCTGACTCCAAGTGGCTGTATGATTTTGGGCAAATCACTTAGCCACTCATGGTCCTAGGCAACATTCTGACTATAAATAGTAGAGAAGGCTTATATTAATTTTTGTTGCTGTACTCGTCCCCCTGACTGTCCCTTGCCCTGCTAGGTCAGCAGAGTAACTGAATTTATTAATGTCCAATATAAAGTTAATAATAGGAAATAAGATAGCAACAAGGGGAATCTGGAAGTTACATACAAACTGTACCAAAGATCAAAGGAATATAATTTACAAACTGTATTATGTATTAACTAAAATTCAATCCTGATAATATATGTTGAATGAGGAAAAACTATTTAGGTGTTGCATGTCAAAGTTCTGATCCTATGATATGTAAATTTCATACAAAATCCAAACTTCAAATCTTTACACCAAGAGAACACTAAGAACACCAAAAAAGATGCTAACTTTGGATATGTTAATGAACCAAACTCAAGGTAGCATAGATAGGAATTGGTCTATTCCCCCCCCCAAAAAACCTCATAAATTGAGTGAGATATTAAACTCCTATCCATCAAGTACTCTTCCATCTTTGAAGGGTCCTTGCTGCTTAGTGCTCACAACTGTAATCCATGGTTATGTAAGTGATATTCTCTTTCTCATCCCATCCTTTTCCCCACTTTGCCTTCTTTCACCAAATTATTCCCAGTCCTCACGTCACCATTTGTGTCTGTATCACATTTTACCATTTTTCTCTGCCTTTATGGACCACTCCCCCCTCCTCCCAACCCATACCTTCTATGTTTAATTAAAGTATGATTGTCTCCTGGTTTTGGGCTCCCAATTATGGGCTGTCTTGATGAGCTATGTAAAGGTGCTTACTCCTATTTCATAATTTCATAAATTATCAATTTAAGACACCAGTCCACATTTATAAGAGGAGTTTCCTCATCTCACAGTGTTCCTAATATCAATAAAATTGCAGGTTCACTCCCTAGTTCTAATGTTCCAAGTTAGCTATCCTTACTTTGGACTAGCTCAAGTGCCATTATGACTACTCTATGTAAAGATAGCTTATAGGATAGGATAATAGTTTACATTTTTCCTTTTAATATTCTTTGCTGATAATATTTAAAATTTTGTTGGTCTTTTGGGCATAGCAACACTTTGGGCTGATATCTTCAGAAAGTCATCACTTTTAATAAGAGTTACCTTGTGTTATGTATTCCCTAAGGAAGTCACAATACATGATTTGAGTATGTAATGAATTATGTAACTTCTCTAGTCCCTTCTTATTCTGCATTTCAATGAAGTAAGAAAAGAAAGTGTGCTTGTAATCAAGGTTTACAAATAAATATTCTGTGTCAAGCTTGACTGTTTATTGAAGAGCTAAGTATCATTTGGAAAGATGTTACTACATCTTATTATTAGATTTCAAATAAGATCATGCCTATTCCTTCATTATTATTTAATCTTATCTTCTTGCCTTGTAAGGCAATAATGTATGAAAAGAAACCAGTATCTACTGCCTTCCCTAAAGATGTGTTACAATATTTATGGATTAATATATTATTCAAAATCAGTACAGAAGCAACTAATCTCTAATCACCCAGGTAACTTCTATAATATTTTGTAGGAGGAGAGTTATAAGATCTTACTCTTCAATTCCTTTAAAAATCCATAAAAGTATTATTTAGTCCCAGTGCATTATTACTGACTTCAAATTTATCAAAAGATCACATATTTTTAATAGGATCACAGAGTTAAACCTAGAATGGACCTTAGGAATCAAAACCTCGTTCTGGTTTATCCTTCAATTTATTGATGGAGAAACTGAGGCCCAGAAAAGAGTTAAGTGATTTTTCCAAGGTCACACAATAAGTGTTAGCATCAAGACTTGAAACCATTTTACCTTTGGGAAGAAGGTCAATGTTCTCTGCATTAACCAGCCTATGAACTCCACCTTTACAAAGGAGAATTTAGGAGCAGGTTATTTTATTAATATTTTCCTTGGTAAAGACAGACATAAATTCAATGTAGTCTGTATATTACCTTCTTTTCATACCTGAAAATCCATCGTGTTCCATGAGCATCATGGAATCCCATTGTTATTACTGGTTTTCAACCCTTTGGAGTATTTAAATTATTCTAATACATCGATTGCAACTCATTTGACAATTTCTGAAATAGCTCTAGTTTTCCTTGACTGAGTTATCTTTCCATTTTGGGGAAAGATTTTTCTGCCTCTAAATCTTTTTTTTCCCCTAAATATCTCTTTAATTCTGCTCACAAACACATATACACACTCACAAAACTAGTATCTTAAACTCTATCAATGAATCATTTAATTTTGGAAAGACTTTTATGTGACTTAGAGAAATCAGCCTTGTTACTTTATTATCTTATCCATGCTGATCCAAATTCCCAAGGAAATGCTCTTTAAGTGGCACTCATACATTTCTCTTCTGGGACAAGAATTCTATGTAACTCAATTTCTCATCTCAGTCCACTCCATCCATTGTTTTAATCCTATTCTCCCAGTCACTTCTTTTTTTTTTAGGTTTTTTTTTTGTAAGGCAAATGGGGTTAAGTGGCTTGCCCAAGGCCACACAGCTAGGTAATTATTAAGTGTCTGAGACTGGATTTGAACCCAAGTACTTCTGACTTCAGGGCCAGTGCTTTATCCACTACGCCATCTAGCCGCTCCTCTCCCAGTCATTTCTTATTGAGAGATTATAGAAATTATTATTCTTTCATGATCATTCATTTATGAATTTGAGTGAAGTGCTTCACTCACTCCTATGAATTCCTTACCTAATCCCTCTCCTTTTGTGTAGCATCCAACTTTCTCTTTCCTACATAAGATTAACCATGGAGTATTAATTCAACTCTTCGACTTTCCTTTCTCTCATTTCAAATTCTCATTATAAAAATATTTGATCCTTTAGATCTTTTTTAAATCTCCTATTGGTCTTTGTTTTTGAAACTCATATATTAATCTTCCTGAATAATAACCTGTAAATAGGTTAGCCTTTCTTGACAACTTCTTTCTTTTTCCCTTCCTTTCTCTTCTTCCCATCTCCCTTTCTCCCTCTTTCCTTCCCTCCCTTCCTTCCCCTGAAGCTTTCTATCACCACTAAAATATACCAAGACAGCATCTCCTCTTCTCTGAATGAAAGTCTTTCTAATCCTGAACATGCACCTGGTGATTCATTCTTACCTTCTAATTCACTGGCTGAGTTGACATACATTCTGTGGTCAATGGGCATCTTTCCTTGTTTTCAGCTATAGGGTCCAATTACTGCCCTCCATAAGGTTGATGAATCATGACTTAGATTAGGTTTTTCCACTTTGGTAAATGCTATAAACTATGTGTTTTACCAATTTATAGCCAACACTGCAATAACAGCATATAGTTATATTTTATTTTCTTTTACAAAATAATCCATTTCCATATCCATATCCAATAATCTGTTAGAATTCAAACACTGAATCACATAGTTTTTAAATTCTATCCTTAAAAAGAACTTTAACTTTTTATTTGGCAACTTATAACTTTTTACAGAAAATCCTAGATTTGGCCAGAACCTAGGACAAAGCTTTGTTCAGAACTGTCCAATTATAACTTAAAACAATTACCATTATTATCCTCATATCTTCACTGCACAAACTATTGCTTCAAAAGCACCACAAGCTACTGTGTATATGGGGCTTTGATGAAATGACTAAGCCTGAAATCCTATGAATAGAGGATTATTCAGTTAAAATTCATCCAGACTCTGACATTAAGTGAACTCTAAAGAAGCATTAGTTGCCCATGGGATAGCCAGGACAAATCTAAGCAGGAAATGACAAGGATGGCACAGGAAAAGTATTATTTCTTCTAATAAGAGAATGATGAGGGCATAAACCACCAACAAATTCTGACACAGGTACCTCATATAGGTATAGCTATAAAGGCTTTTATTTCTTTCTCTCAAGTAAGGATTTAAAATTCTCAATATTTTCCCTTTGACTCATCTAGCAAAAGAAATTAATCATTTGTAATTTATTGGTGTGTCTTCTATTATACAAATGTAGTAGACTGGAATTAAATTGTAGATTCTAGACCAAAAAAATCTATATTTTTATGTAAGTTATATATGTAATAAACTTAAGACATGAGTCAATAATAATTTCTGCTCATGGGATACAATAACCAATGTAAAATTGCTGGCACAAAGAGAAGAGTAATAAATCTAGATTCATTATAGCACCTCTTTAAAAGAACAATCAAGAAAATAGCCTAATGGAAAGGAAATCACAATAATCTAAATAACCTATAAGGATGGTTTTGCATATAACAGACTTTTTAAACTTACTTTGCAAAATGTAATGAAATTTATTAAAAAATATGAGTAGCTTTTGATCATATCATTTTGTTTTTAGTTCTATGACAGAAATGGGAAAGGTAAACACACATCACAAATTTCTATAAAGCAAAATTTAATTTAAAAATTTTAAATTAATTACCAGCTAGTAGGTCGGCCGAAGCTGAGGAACTAGAAACAGCCTGGGTTGCAGGTTGAGAATCAGTAACACTGCTTCCAAAAGCATCTATTGGATTATCCATTTTGCAGCAAGAAAGGTAAGAGTTTAAATAGTGAATATATTGAAGTAAAGGAATCTATAATTGTAACACCTTGTATTCCCTAGTGACACAGGTATATGAAAAATACAAATTGAACTTTACCAACTGATCTTTATTCAAAATAATGGGTTGCTGAAATTGTTACTGAAGAAAAGAAGAAAAAATAAAACTTACTAAAAGTTATGACCTTAATCTCAGACTTGGGAGAAAGTATAGGGAGAAAATGAAAATTTTTTTCCACAGACTAAATTTGTGCATTGAATACTATTATTCATATATAGCAAAAATGTCTTTTTTTCTTCAATTACAAAGTCAATAATTTTTTTCTCCTTAGGAATATATTAACATTTTAATACTTTAATATTTTAGATTAGTACAAGAAGGAAACATATGTATCTATATTTTCTGTTCAAAATTTAGCTTTTTTAAACTTTAATGTGGTAACTGATATATTTTAGTGCTTCAGTTATGCTTTCCTAACTATATCAGAAATTCATCTGATTTACCCTCTTTGTTAATTATGGAAAACTATTGAATATTGTCAAAAGCAGTAAACTTGGTAGAGAAGATTCACAGATACTTTTGGGCAGAAAAGTTATGCCATTCTCAAGATAAAGATGCTCTAAATTAGCAAAGTTATCTTCAAATTTTGTGGAAGGAGTTTTTTAAAAGTAAGCAACTTAATTCTGATTGAACTGCAGAATTTATTCAATTAATTCTGAGTTTTAACCTTCGAAATCTGGGTGTTTCAATTTTTCATTAAAACCTAATTAGAGCTTGCAATGATTTTTCAAGAATTATGTAAAAGGGGGCAGGCTAGGTGGCACAGTGGATAGAGCACTGACCCTGGGATCAAAATCTGAGTTCAAATCCAGCTTCAGACACTTAATAATTACCTAGATGTGTGATCTTGGACAAATCACTTAACCCCACTGCCTTGTAAAAAAACCAAAAAAACAGTTATGTAAAAGTTGATTAACGAAACAAGAGATGAAAAAGAATCAGAGTAGACAAATTTTTAAATCAAACTTAAGTGCAGAAATCAAAATTAAGACAATGGAAAATCCCCTGGTTACGTTTAAACCATGCAATAAAAATGATGAATAGATGATAGTAAAGAAATGAAATGGATGAAAATCATAGCTTTCAAAATCACATTCACATTCATGACAGAAAAATGATTTTGTAAAAGGGAGAAAATGACTGAATTAAACAAATAAGGATGGCTAAAAATAATCTTGAAAAAAAGTGACTTAAGCTGTGAAGAAAGGTTAATACGCACCACCAAAAAGATCAATCACACCTGAAGAATCCACCTTTGCCGGAGAGGCAGTGGCTACAGGAGATGCTGCTGCAAATGCATCAACTGCAGTTAAGTAGAGAATGATAATATAGATCATTCTGAGAGCCTCAGTAGTTCTTTTTGAGATCTCTATTTATACTCAAAATTAATAAATCCTATGAGCAAAATGACCTATTAATAAGGCAAAACTAGAAGTGCATTTTAAGATAAATGTTGCTTTTCTGAAGAATAGCTCAAAATGATACTTTACAAATTAAGGATTTTGACACGTTATTTTTCCCCACCTGCCCAGATTAAAGAGTACATAATTTACTATAAGTGATGTCAAGATTGAGAATGGTAAATCTTATCAATAAACAACAGCCCATCCAATTTCTACTCGATGGTTAAGAGGAGATTGAACTGAATTCCTCGTTAATTTTCTCTAGCCTATGTGACTCAAATATCACAAATCCAAGGACATTCATTATGTCTACACATAATGATGAACTGACCAATAAGAAGATTAGATTTCTGCAAGAGAACTCACCGGATAAGAGATCAGCAGTGAGAGAACTCTCAGGCACAGGAGAAGCCCCATGTGGAGGAGATGAGAAAGCATCTTCCAAAAATGAAACAAACCAAAATCAAGAAGAAGTAGAAAACTGAAATCAAAGTTAAAAATCTAACAAATTTATAATCACAAATAAGAGTCAGGTGCTTCAGCGTGAAAATATCCAAGAAATCAAAAGAAAGAAAGGATCTGTTTATTTTTACCTGTACCAAACAAGTCTATGCTAGGAGTAGCATCTGGCTTAGGCGCTGCAGCAACATCAGGAGCAGATTCAAATAAATCTAAGACCAAGAATATACATACCTTTACTCAGTTTGACCAAATTGAAACAATATTCATTTCCAGTTCTGAATTTTGCTTAGGAGAATTCTGAGGTATGTTGCAAATGGTTTGTAGCAAATAATTTAAATATACAGTATACATGCAACATTTTATGTGTATGCTGTATGTGCATTTGACAAACCAGAATTCAATCAACCAGAATCAAAGAGCTTTAAAGAATTACCACCAAAGATATCTAGAGCAGGAGGAGCAGTGGTTGTGGTGGTAGAGGCAGGTGTGGTGGCGGTGGTGGTAGTGGCAGTAGCAGCAGTAGTAGTAGTAGCAGTGGCAGTTGCGGCAGCAGGAGAAGGAGAAGGAGTTGTTGCGGGAATCGTGGGGGCTGCACTAGTTGTAGGGGTAACTACAGGAATGCTGGTCTCAGGTGGCTTCATTGCAAAAAGGTCCAGTTCAGGAGCAGTCTCTGCACTACCTTCAGATGGGGCAAAGGGGTCTTGTAAAAAGGAAAGTGGAGAATATATATATATATATATAGGATCAGTAAGGAAAGAAATAAGAGAAAATAATCACAGCCCAGGATAACATACACTATAAACAGATAAACACACAATCTAGGTGTTCTATTCCAGTGCAAGCCTAACTAGTGTAAATAGTACATTTCTTTATATTTTTAAGAAATTTACAAGTATGAAGGTAAAGATTTCAAACTTGAGTTGGGTAAGGTCAGAAAGAAGTGTATATTTGAAGTATAACTTCAAATCCTCAATTCAAACCCACCTGACAAACTTAGTAATTTTTTACATTTCAAAAAACATGCTGTTTATTAGTTACTTGGACTAGGATAGTAAAAAGTGCTCCATAGCATTAGAGAAAAAAACATTAAGAAAACATACTTGCATTGACAAAAATTGTCAATTTTGAGAAATTGCCAATTTTGAGAAGTATGCGCATCTCTATCTTAATGTTTTAAGTGTTGCTCTTGTTAATTTGATTGTATGAATGATACTTTGTACTCACAAGAAACCAAGAATGATTGATAAATTGGAAAAAAAACTCAACAAAGCAACAACAAATGGCCACATCTGACTCTAGGATTTAATACTAGAACACAAAACAAGAGACTTGCTAATGACAGAAAACCCACCATTTCCTGAACATGCATCAAGTGCTGCTGCTACAGGGGTTGGGGTGGCTGGTGCTGCTGCCCCTTCAGGTGCTGCAGGGGCTTCACCAGGAGAAGCTGCAAAGGCATCTTGGGTGCAGTATTTTTTTAAACAATAGAAATTAAAAGAATAAAAAAGAGAAGAAAATATAGTAAAAGAACCAAGTTAAATTGCAGAAGAAGGCTCCCTTATACAACACGAATTTTTAGAAATGTTATTTTTATGGGTCATGCACTGTTGACAGTCATGAAGTAATTTTTTTCCTTGCATTCCTTCTAGACAGTTACATACTATGTGGTTCAGTTTTGTTACTGCCAAGGCACATTAAAGTCCAAAAGATAACATGATTCTCATTGTATAAGGGTTCTGAGCAGCATGTTTTATGCAATTTCAGAAATTAACTAGAATGGATGTTAAAAATTAAAATATAAGAATAAACCAATGTCAGTTAAGACTTTAAAATTTTCATGTTTAGTCAGACTTGCTTAAGGTAACTATCATGACATATCTGACTAGTGGCTTAAAGCAAACATATATGTCTTCTTTAATGCCAATTTAGATAAATAGGTACCTGTAATGTGTACAGAACAACATAAGCTGTAGTCTAGTTACAAATGTTTAACAATAAAGCAATAATTTTAACAACAGCATAAAAAGACTTCTTAGTTATTGACAAAGATTAGAACTTTCTTAGTCAATGAAAGCATTTCTAGACAAATATTAAATTTATTTTAAAGAAGTAAGGGGGCATGACTAAAGTTCCCTTATTTCTATTAAAATAATTTACTTAGCTTTCATTTAGATCCAATTATTATGACAAATCTATCTTCAACTGCTGAAAAATTCAGATAGTCTATCTATTCATATTCCTCTGTTGCAACATTTGCATCTTTATGCCATCAGAGAACTATTTGATTCTAGAAAGCTTATAATGTATGGTACCCATCAAAGATTATTAATGCACTTGTCAGAAACAATTTGAGTATGTTAAGAGGTTAGCATTGAACTACATTTAACATTACTATCATTTCACATTCTTCAAACTTCATTTTTTGACTAGTTAGCACACTCTAGAAAGAACATCTGATATGGAATTTAATGACAAAATAATCTATTTCAATGTCATACTATATTTTAAAGATTATGCTATTTAGCCTTTTTTGTCAAAGAACCTTACATAAATCCTAAAGATGGGCATGCATATGCTTTAATAACAATTGTTTTTAAAAAAGCATCTTAAGACATGTATAATAGTGAAGGTATAGATAATACTATTTTAAATGAATGCTTCTCTAAAGCTGACCATTTAAACTATAATCAACATTTTAAAAACAGAAGTTCAAATTTTTAAGGTTTTTAAATATGAACAGCTTAATATCAATGTGGTATAAATAATACAAAAAAGTGATGTTTATTTCTAGAATTAATGCTAAACAAAAGTAGAAAATCATGCACCTAAGTCATATATACATATATATACAATATCTACCTACATATCTATCTATATTTTATATATATATATATATCACTATATTGCTATTTAATGCTTAATTCTTTAAGTTCCTAATAAGGACTATTAAATTATGTAAAATGTATTTAAAATATTATCTATTGAAAAAGAAACCTGCAATTTCAATACTTTTTCAAAGTTCATAGGTACAGGAAAACTTTAATAGTAAAGTTAATGCTATTGTGAGTGGAATGGAATAGAATAGAAAACATATCTCTAGAAAAATCTTGGTATCACTGTCAATACAAAGCTCAAACAAAATAAGAATGGTCAATATGACCTCAAACTTCTTAAAGTGAACAAGTCAAAAGGTTAAGTTTTACTACTGAAAATTAAGCAATAACAATAACCTACAATATCAAGATAGAAGTGGCTACACTAATATTTTCTCAACAATGTAATTAAACATATTCAATGCAAACAGAATTGGAATATTTGTGAAATCAAGTGGATACTGTCCATGCTAAAATATGTTTCCAGGCCAATCAGTTTAGTAGGTTTATTTTCAAAACATTTTGCTAACTTGGAATGCTTTAAAAATAACTTCTATAACTTGGAGTCAAAACTAACTCCAAAGGCAGTATTTTACCTGAGAAACTTAACAAAATAAGCAAAATAATTGCAAAGCATGCCTTGTGAAACCTTGTTTAAAAGATCTGAGGGGGAGGTATTTCAATTGAAAAAACAGTAAGTAAAAAAAATAGAACAAAAGACTGGCTAAAAGAAGGCAATTAAAAACTTATGAGATATATTTAAAAGAGTTCTTAGACAAATCTACAAACATTTTTATTTCCAATGTAGAATGTGCTGGACACTTTCAAAAACCTTTTCTTTTAACTAATATTTCAACTCATTTAATTCATCAGAGAGAAAGCCTCAGTTACTTGAGCATATATTAACACCTGTTAATAACTTTTTCTATAAGTTGAGTAAGTTCTTGTATGGAAGGCTTGCAGTAACTGTCAGAGATGAAGGGCAGTGTTCTCCCACAAGTGGCACTAGGGATGGGATGGTTGTTGAACTTACATAAGCCTATGCATGAAAAAGAAATGTATAATTCGTTGAGTTCTCTCAACAGTGTTTTACAATAGCAATTTATATTTTCTGAAAGAAAAAGTGGCAGCTAATTAAATCTCACTCCTACTATATAATTCCACAAAATCACCAAGGGCCAAAATACGTAGAAAAGTAGCAATGTCTGAAAAACACAAAGTAGGGTTTTGATAGAGTGGACTTCTTGGTATCTCAAGTCATCTAAATTCAACAAGTTTTTGAAAATCTATCAAATCTTTTTCATTTTAAACAGCTTTTTTTAACAAATTCAATTAAACATGGTTTCATCCACTTTAACAGTTGACTCATGCTTGTCAATTTAGTCCAGGTAACCTAAAAAAATGTAACAAGTGATGATTAAATTTCATCTGAGATTATGTATATATCCCAAATGAGTTATTACATACACATTACAATGTTAATATTTATCTTAACTACTAGCAACATTTATTTAAAACAACTCAATATAGCTTATAACCTTATTACACTATATAAGTGTTTTTCCTCAGATCACAAATCATCTTTTCCTGGTCCAATCCAAAAACTTGTACAAAAATCTATCTAAAAAGACCATCAGAAATTCAGTATTACAATGGGAAAAAAGCCTTCAAAATTAAGTTTAGTGGTAGAATTTTCATATATCAGGTAAAGTTCAACATATTTTTATAATATTTTATTGTTTTTTTCTCTCTCACATTCACTGGAGTTCAACAGATGTTTGTTCTCTATCCTGCATATAACCTCAAATTCTCAACAATACAGAATTTTTGCTTAGAATCAATAATACCAGAGATATAAAGGATGTTTATGGGATATCAATTTCTCCCCTCTAACTTTTCAACAGAAGGAACTGAGGCCCAGAGAGAAATTATTTGTGTAAGGATATATGTAATAAGTAGAAAAGTGGAATTTGGAACCCTGTCTTCTGATTCCAGAATCAAAAATCTGTCTTCATACCACACTGATTTCTGATCTCTGTTATTTGATCTCAAGTTTATTACTTAAATTTTTAAAGTTAATGAGTTTAAACAATCAAAAAACTTTGAATACCTAAAAATTTTTAGAAATGATTTGTATTACTGATAATGAAGACAAGATTAAAGATTATTTGGTATTAATCTGAGGTGTTAACATAAAAGCTTACTATTTCACAAATTATATAACAATATTATTTGATATTGAAGTATTAGTTTTGCCAGCTAATTACTACTTATACCCAGAAATTTTAAATTCTAGCCATACATTCATAAAATGTCAGTGTATGTCATTCAATTAAGTTTGAGTAACAAAATCATGAAACTTACTAAATTTATTTTCTAAGAATCACAACAACAGTATTATTATTTTAAGTAGACAAGGCATATTAAAAATACATAATCCCTACACACATGAGATTCAGCAATCTAAACCATTTTTTGAAGCAATGGTGCTAGTTTAATGGTTAAATAAAATGCCACCATTAAATAAAAATACTGAGCTGATCTAGGTAGATATTCAATTTTACTCTGTCTGTCTAATTATGCCAATAGCTAAGTAAAGAGGTTACAAGTCTTAGTGGGATCAAAATGATTTATTCATTTTGGGGGGACTTTAGGTCATCATGCAAAAGAGTCTATGTAGTCTAGGATGGAATATCTGTTTTTGAAGATAAAAACTATGGAATTGCAGACATTTCCAAAATATTTACATTCTCCTTAGTTCAAAGGGAATAGACCTTATGACTCTTAAACTTATAAACTTATTTTCACTGGAGAAAATCTTATGTCATTTATAGAGCTGGATGAAAGTTGGCTTCTCTCTCTCTCTCTCTCTCTCTCTCTCTCTCTCTCTGAACTGATCCTTAAGAGTAAATATTAAATTACTTGCAGATTACACAAAATAAAAAAGGCAACTAAAAAGGGCCAAAAAAACCCCACTTTCCAACAAACCTATCTTCATCTTCTTAGTCCTATGAATTTCTCCTACTACTCCTATCTCCTATCTTTATCTCTGGGGCACTTAGTTAGTGCAGTGGATAGAACACCAGTCATGAGGACCTGAGTTCAAACCTGCCCCCAGACACTTGACTATTAGCTGTGTCCTTGGACAAGTCACTTTACTCTGCCTGCCTAGCATGCAGGCCCATCTCCAGTTGTCCTAAACCATCTTGACCACTAAACTCTGATGGCTCTGGAGGAGAATGTGAGGCTGGTCAGCTTTAGCAGTGCCCCACCCCCATCCAATTCACATGCATGTCATGACATCACCTCCCTGATGTCATGGTCTTCAAGAAAACAAAGAACAAATAGCATTATCATCATCATCATTATCATATCTAGGTTGAGAAGGTTCATGCAATCAGAGAAGGGGACAAATGAAGTGAAAAATGAAGAAAAGACTGAAAAGTTGTAATTAAGTAATCTTTAAATTTTTCTTATTCCCAAGATGGTTGAGTATGTAAAACAAAGTAAAAAAAAATCTGTGGTTTTCTTTCCAGGTACATATTAAACATGTGGCCAGGGGAAAGATGCTGCTCTCAACCCTCCTGAGTGCCTCTGAGTCAGATTAAAATGTAATTGGGAAATAGCTGACAAAATAATTATGAATACAGTAAAGTAACGTATAATTTTTCTGAGTCAATATACACTCCACAGGGATTTTTATGTAGAGTTTAGGGACTCATTTTTTATTTGAGTTTGATGCAAGTGATTTATATTGTGGGGTTTTATTAGGAAGATGGGAATTGGGTGATTTTGAGATCATATTACCTCCCTCTGGAAGAGGGAAAGAATGCTGCTTCTGGCTATCTACACCCTCCATCCCACCTTCTCTCCACCTCTGAGTGAACCCTGCCAAAATGTAGAAATGGCAGAGAGATATATATGGGATAATCCCTACCTACTCGAGTATCTTTCAGTTAAGAACTGGAAACTAGATTACTATAATAGCATACTGATTTGGCTCTATTTCAAGTCTCTACTTCTGCATTCTATCTTTCACAAAGCTACTAAAGTGATTTTCCTTAAGCACAGATATACCATGTGACTTCCTTAATCTACTCCAATGTTTCCTTATTGCTTCCAGGATAAAATATGAATTCCTTTGCTTAGCTTCTAAAGCCCTTCATAACTTGGCCCCAATCTATATTTCCAAGTTCTACCTTATTCCCCATCTATTATCCAGTTATGGTAACCTTCTCTTTGATCTTCATGTTAAATAATCTGCTATCCATCTTCCAAGCCTTTTCACTGGTCAAACATTGCCTAGAATGCCCTCCTCATCTATGCCTCAGTGAATCCCTCTTTTCCTTTAAGAAGCAGTTTAAGCACTACCTGCCAGATAAATCCTGTCCCAGTTCCTCCAACTACTGGTGTACTCTTCCTCAAGCTACTTAACTACCTAATATATATACATATATATATATACATATATATATATATATATATATATATATATATATATGTATATATATATATATATACACACATCTATATATATACATGTATATATATATGTATATATATGCCAAATAAACATAAAGAGAAATATATATATATATATATTTCTCTTTATGTTTATTTGGCATATATACACACATATGCATAAATATATATATATATATATATATGTATATGTATACATACTTGTCTTACACACTAGACTGCAACTTCCTTATGAGGATAGATTGTTTGTTGATTAGTTTTTTTATCTCCATCTTCCAAAATAGTGAAGAACAAGGCTGAGTGCTTAATAAAGATGTGATTGATTTTACTATGTCTTGCTCACTGGGTCAGGAATCTGTTTAAAAGGTACCTTAAAGTATTTTAAAAGATCAGCTATATGTGGTTTTATTCATTTCCTCAGATAATTCCAGGAAATGACAAGTCACAGGTAAGTTAGAGGATTTCTCCTTCAATCCCCTTATATTCTAATTAATCCTTTAAAAAATCTCCTCTATCATTTTGTACTTCTATTTTCTAATATTAATTATTTGTATCCAAGGAAGGAAAATTTTGTTTTCTAACTAGAGCATGCAACATATTTGGTGAGATACAATAATAAAGTAATAGTCCTTAGCAGTAGGAAATTTATATTATAGCACAAAACCACATATTGCAAAAGAGAATGTAAGTATCTGAGAGGTATCAAGTGCTATGAGAGTTAAAAAAAGAAAGGTCATTTTTACCATCTGTATCCAGAGAAAGAATTGTAGAGTTTGAACAAAGACCAAAGACTATTACCTTTAATTTAAAAAAGACACATTATCTTATTATGCAATTTTGCTATCTCTTATATTTTGTTTTCTTTTTCCTTAAGGATATGATTTCTCTCTCAACACATTCAATTTAGATCAATGTAAAGCATGGAAACAATGTAAAGACTAACAGACTGCCTTTGTGGAGAGGAAAGGGAAGTGTGATTAGGGGAAAAACTGTAAAATTCAAAAATAAATAAATAGATAAATTTGAAAAAAAGCTATTTTTTTTTTGCCTGGGGACTAGGAAATACTTTGTGGATTATGAAGTGAAAAACTAGTGTAAGTTTTTATTCTAGCATCCAGAAAGTTTTATGCAAATAAACCTGATTCCTCATGAATAAGTATAGAACACTAGTATTGTTAATTCTATTCTATCCAAGTAGATGCTAGAATTTAAACATTAAGACAAGACTGTCTATTTGTTTCTAGAAATTCATCTCTGGACCTGACTTAAACATTCTCTGTTCATCCCAATGTTTCCTTAAAATCTAGGACTAAAAATGGCAAGAGAACTTACAAGGTAGACTCGAACAGTTTTTTAGAGGCCTTCAATTTCTACTCCAGAGCTCTTAGGAGAGGATAAAAGTATCATTCCCAAATTTCTCATTTCTTCAAAATTAAATAAAACAATTCCAATGAATTCCCTGTAGATCATTCAACGGTTAATAAAAGATTTACCATATGACCTACAGGGAACTCATTTTGTTCCAATCACAACTAAAGTACCTATCTGTGTCATCACTTAACTCCTAATACTATTCAGTACCCACCTACTAATAACAAAAGTTTATGAATTTCATGCCAAATTTTATACTGAATAGGAGTCAGAGCTGAGATAGAAACATACATCAAAAAAGATGGGTTCAAATTTACTTTACCATTAACTGTCTAAAGCACCTAGGATAAATCATTTAATATCTCAGGGAAGGGAATTATGCTATGTCACATCTAAAGTAATTTGCACCTTTAACACTTCAAAAATTCTATTTGACTAGATAACTGGATCAAAAGAACTTCCAGCTCATCTCTATTGCAAGTTATCCTAAAATTGAGGAGAATCAGTACAATGAAGTATGTAAATAGACAGTTATTTGGACATTAAGTCTTTGTTAGATTACATCTACTTTTCATAAGGTTTTTTGTTTTCTTTTAAAAGTAAGGGTGGGATGGGAGAGAGAAAATAATTACTAGTTAATTGAAAATAAAACGAAAACATTAGAAGTTATAAATGATGAACTAATCTGTATAAGTAGGGAGTTCTCTATACTTACGGGAAAAAAAAGAAACAAATCAATTTCAAGCCCTTCATCCCAAAATATATATATATATATATACATACAGTCTTTAAATACATTTATTATTAGAGAATTCTAATAATTCTTTAAGAAATTTGTTTTAAAAAGGCAATGCATTTTAACTAACCTCCAAAAAGATCCACTTCAGCAGTGACAGCAGTAATAGTTGTGGTAGTTGAAGAGGAAGCAGAAGCAGTTGCAATTTCAGCAGTGGTAGGGGGACTGGGCTCTGGTGCAAATGGATCTGAAATCTGTGCTTCAGAAGGAACAGTGGAAAGTGTAGCCAAAGAATCTAGGTCCACAAAAGATGACGATTATATAGAAAACAGGAAAAGGAGAGCAAGAAAAATACAGAGGACTCCAAATAATAAAAATGGTCAAAGTAAGACACTAAACTATTAATCAATTCAAAACTTTAAGAATTCAATATTCTTACCTTCACCCAAAAGGTCTAATAATTTCCATTATATGTCAGCAGTATTAAAAAAAACACAAAAGTTAAAACTGAGATTTTGAATATCAGTACTAAAGCTACTACCAGTAAAAATTACTTTTGCATAGGAATATCAGCAGTGTTAGGTTATTAATAATAACCAAGAAAATGACTAGAATTAGACCAACTTTAAACTGCATTTTAAAAACAAAAATGCAGACCTAAAATAAAGCCTGAGAACTTCAGTAACCATACTAAGATAAATTCAATGCACTACTTATTCAAATACATAATTTCATCTAACTGCATGATTTCTTTATAAATACTTTGTTTATTCTCTTTATTATATAGTGTTTAGGTAGTCAAACATATCAAATAGGAAAGAAAACTCAAGGAAAACATCACATTTAAGAATTTAAAATAAAGTAAATTAATGTATAAGAAGTTAAGTTGTAATAAAACTTTTCAGCTATCCTGAGGTGACTCATCATCAACTGTCTTATACCTAAATAGTTAGAGGTAACACTATAAATTAAAAGCTAGGAAAGTAATTAGTATTAATACTCCTTGTAATTGCAAATAATAGTACAATTAAAGGTACTATAGTAAGGTATATAATGGGTACCTTATTAGTATCAAGTACTTTATGTCCTATAACATCCATCTATATTTAAAGTTGTAGACACAAGTATTTGGTTGATAAAGCACTGTTGGCACTTTAAATAAATAAGTTAATTAAAATGTTATGATACAATTTTTAGAAACTTTAGAGAAGGATTTCAAAAGAAAATCCTTTTAAAAAAGAAATTAATGAGATCAAGTCAAATAGGTTTCTAGATACTATATTTTAATCTTGAAATTTGCATTTGATTTGAGAAAATTATATATATACATATATATATATAGAGAGAGAATAAAATGTTATACTAGGTATTTTATAAATACAAAGAATCAAGATCTTCTAGAAGTCTGAATTATAGCATAAATAAACACTATTTATTATCAGGAATAGTTTAAATGCTAAGAAAATATAATTAGGAAACCCTGGAAAGCAAAATTACACCTCTATATGCAGTCTGTTTTGGAGAGAGACCAGATCAATGCCATAAAGAGGAATAGAAGGACCTACTGTAAATAGTCAAAATTCAATCATTTAATGGCAACTAGCCTAGCAAGTTGTTTTCTACTGTAGCCATAATAATTGAAATGAGATTGACTAGTAGTGATAAGAGGACATAAAAATCCACTTTTGCCATAATTAGTTTTTAGTTTTTGCTAGGCAATGGGGTTAAGTGGCTTGCCCGAGGCCACACAGCTAGGTAATTATTAAGTGTCTGAGGCTGGATTTGAACTCAGGTACTCCTGACTCCAGAGCAGGTGCTCTATCCACTGTGCCACCTAGCTCCACCTATAATTAATCTGTTTTTGATGCTTAAGTAGAACTAGTTTCATTGCCCTTCTTTCTATTGGTCACAGCTACAATGCCCTGAGCCAAGGCCAAAAACTGACTATATTCCTGACTATGAAAGAAGAAAGGAGATTGACATATTTATCAGTCTAAGTGGGAAAGAGAAAGATTTCAGGGTAAATAAGGGTTAAAAAAAAAACCAACCTGAACAGACTAGAATATGGGCCACTTGTAGGTATGTTCAGGAAGTGAAAATATGTTAAGATGATAAGGAAAGTTGGTAATATCTAAGTTTTGGCTTGGGATACAGAAATAGTTTTGTAAATTAATAAAACAAAAATATCTGCAATCAAATCCACAGACTAAACAAAGAGTAAGTTCTGAAAGAACCATGGAGACTCCAAGATAGATGTCGAAGAAATAGTAATGACACTCAAAAGATCTGCAGGGTCCTCAGAGAGAGGACAACATTCCCCTCATGTGGACTTCCATATGATTTCATAAAATAAAATTTTTAAGATTCTCAAGTGAGAACCATGTTAACTATATAACTGTTAGAAGAATTTTCAAAATAAAACTGCCATTTAACTAAACTGATGGAACAGAGGAATGCTGTTTTACCTAGCTTTTGTAAAGTATTTGTCAGTCTTTCCTAATATCAATGTGAACAAGATTATAGGACACAGATTAGATGACAGTAGGTTCAAAATTGGCTGAGTGACCAGATCCTGTCTTAATTGTCAATTTGGAGGAAAGTTTCTAGGGGAATGATTCCTGGATCTAGGTTTTTGTAACTTAACATTTGAAATTTAGCATTGGGTTTTACATTTATCCTTATTCAATTTTGTCTCTTAGATTTATCTCATCATTCCACTCTAGCAGGATAATTTTTTTGATCCTCTATTATTGTATATTAGCAGTTACTTTTATTTTCTTATCAGATAAGTATGCTATGATTTCATTAAAGTGATTGACAAATCAGCCATTTACTATCTGATCTTTTTATCAACAGTTTGTAGTTATTATCAGCAAACTTATCAAATTTGCAAATGATATAAAGCTAGGAGAGATTGCTAGCAAAGGAAACAGGAAAATAAGGGTTAAAAAACAAACCAACCTGAATAAGCTAGAATATGGGCCACTTGTTTTAAGAAAAAAATTAGGATGGAGAAATGAATGTGAAGTCATATTCAGGTTAAAAAAATTAACTTCCTAAGTACAACACTAGGAACTTGTCAATTGACAATGGTCATCTGAAAAAGGTACCAAGAGGTACCAAAAAGATTTAAGAGATGATTTTAGAGGTACTATGTCTAGGAATAGGGTTCATTTGGGGGGGGGTGCACTTTTAGCAATGACAATGATAGCTGGAGAATATCCATGATAATTTGACTTGACTAATTAATTAGGTTCTATCCCTGAAGCACATATAGAGAGCTACCCAAGGTTTACCAAATTTATTGGTCTCGCTTCATTGATTAGGGATGAAATGATCATACCAATAGAAATAATCTCCAGGAATTACAACATACTGAAGAACCTAGGAACATCAGTAGTTTTCTCATTTCTTTTCAAATTTAAGATTAGGACTTTAGAAGAAAAGAGATTATGAGGAATGAAGTAGTAGTCAATAAAAAGTTGGTACTAAGGAAGGAGATTTTGTTTTCTGGGTCATATCTATAGAAAGACATATGACAAAGAATACTCTTAACGTAGCCTACACTTTATTATTATTATTTTTTAAATTTAATTTATTTTTGAATTTTACAATTTTGCCCCTAATCTTGCTTCCCCCCCCACAGAAGGCATCGACTTTATTATTAAGTAAACAGAGTTATGTTACAAGTTGTGATCCCTTTTTTACTAAGTAATTACTAAGAATTTGTTAAACTAAACTAACTTCATTTTAAAAAGTTACAGAACTGGTAAATTAGGATAATGACATACACATAGTATACCTCAATTTCAGCAAGGCATATCACAAAGTCTTTCACGATATAATATGAACAACATAGAGAATTATGGGCTGAATGAGTATACAATTAAAAGTGAATTCATAACTGGTTTATCAATTATATTTTTAGAATGACTAAATTTGAGCAGAATTGTCAACTGATGGGCTTTTGATCAAGGGGAACAGCATTTTATCACAGAAGTTATATACTTGTTACTAACATATTATAATATGGCCATTTCTTTCATTTTGTAAGAACATATCTAGAATTATGTCTCAGGATTTTGGATTAGTCTTATTCTATTCCAAATGTATATTTTATCAATCATTTTCAGATGAGAACATAGATAATATGCTTATAAGAAAATTGAGGCAACTTTAATATATTGGCTAATGAAAGGATCAAAAAAAGATCCTTCTAGATGAAATGATAGACTAGATCCCAGAGACATTATTTAATATGGATAAATGTAAAAGCCCAGAATTTTGGTTTAAATTGGTGTTGTTTTATCCTTTTGTTTTTGAAGAGGTCAGTGACATCATGGGGTGATATCTTGACTCATTTATGAATTGGAATTAAATGAGGCAGAATTGTACAAAGTCATCCATCACTTTTATTCTCTCTTTCAAGTCATCAGAGTTCTGTGGCAAGACAAATGTTAAGAAGTCTGGTGATGACCTGGGATGCAGTGAATGACCTAGGTGTCTTCGAAGTCTCCACAGTGCCTGCTTCAGCTGCCTTCATGACCATTGGAACAATTTGTTCTCATTCATCCATTCTTCTGGGGGATGTCTTCACATGCTTGGGAATCATCCCTCTACCCCAGACTCACTGACAGGTTTGAAGTCTTTGAGTATTCAGGGAAGACTAGAACCTATGTTATCATGGCTGCTGAGCCCTTTTCAGAGCTATTTTCTACCTTTGATGCTCATCTGCTACTTAACTCTCACCTGTGGGTCTGAGAAGCTATAGCATGCACATTGGCCACATCCTGGAAAACCTGTCAGTAGACAGGTTAAACCAGGTTGAGGATAACTGAGTTAGATTTAAGCATTAAACTGCAAAAGCACAAACTGGAAGAAATTTGACTTGAGAATAGTTCATATAAAAAATCTGAAGATAAGCTAGGAATACAAATTTAATATTATTTAAAATTTCCCAGACTGAGCCAGATAGGAGATAAGAAACTCAATGAATTTGCAAATGATCAATAGGCAGTCTCAGCAGTGAAGTTAAAAGTTTATAAGTAGTCTAGTAACTTATTTTTAGCTCCTTCTACTCCCTTTTCCACAACTCTACAGAAAAGGGGGATATCACAGGATCACAGACCATTTTGCAGCTTTATTTTAAGGATGTCATGAATATATTATATTCAAGTGTTGAAATGAACACTGGAAAATACATTTAAAAATGAAAGTTGCCAAAACCAGATATATCCAGAGTCCCTGAAGAGAACTAGTTTCAAAGATTTTAGTCTTTTAGCATATAGTACTTATTTTGCCAAAAATTAGTACCTTTAATAAAATGCAGTTGCCAAAAGTTAACTTTAAGTGTTGGCTCATGTCAAAGACAACATGATGACTGAATATTGCTAAATCACCCCCCCCCAAACAACCAGATGATATCGCAATGCTGAGATGCCTTGGTGATATGAGAAAGACTCACATTAAAAGATCAATACAGAACAATACTGGTAGTCCTGTTCTTACTATGTCAGATCACTGGGTCATGGAAGAGACAGTGAGAATAGTGTCTTTGCACAATAACCCCTCACTTTAATCTAAATTATGTGCATGTCATGACATAATTTACTTGATGTCATGATCTCCTTCAAGAATGAAAGACAACAACCAGTTCAAATATGAATGAAGCCAAAATAAATGCTATATCTAATATAAATGAACACTTTAAGTTCCACATAGATTTGAATGAGTACTTGAGTTAATTTTGCTGTAGCCTAACAATTTATTAATTTAAAAACCCCACTCATACAAATAATAAAATGATTTACAAAACTCAGAATTTGGATAAAATAAAATATTTCCTTATAATGCAAATTTTAACTCAAGCTAAAAAGTGCATGTATGTAAAATTTTAATTTAAAGCAGTTTAAAAAAATGAACTTAATCATATACCTAAAGACAGCACTCATTTTCTACTAAAACTATAGATTATAAAAGTGGTAAAACTTTTTTTTTTACAAAATGGAGAAAAATTACATTTTAGATTAACCTTGAAATAATAAGAGACAGAAAGATATAAATTGTTTCCTCTTACCACCCCAAGCAGTTGCCCCTCCAGAAGGTGCTGGAGGGGGTGCTGCTGCTGCTGCTGCTGTCTGTGCTCCAGATGAAAAGTCTGGCTGGAGGTCAAGGAGATCACTAGATGGTTTAGAAGTACTGAAGGAAAGAAATTTAAAATTAGTTTAGTATATTTGGAAGAATTATATATCTGAACATTGTTAAATTTGGCTAACAGATATAGCAAAATATTTTAAAGAGTTTAATTAAGACAGAAGCTTTACAAACTGGTTATTGAAATATTATATTCAAGTAATCTGAAAATCAGAATATAAATTTAAATACAGTAGCAATACTTGTAGTCCTCTGTAGTTACTGCTATTTGGAGTAATGATCTTTCTACTATGTAGTATACTATGTTACTATGTCCCCAAGAATATGTTAAGCTAAACTAACCTCATTAAAAAGTTACAGAACTGGTAAATTAGGATAATGACATACAGTATGCTTCTATTTCAGCAAGGCATTTCACAAAGTCTTTCACAATATCATATGAAAAATATAGAGAACTATGGAGGTGAATGACTATGCAATTAAAAGTAAATTCATAACTGGTTTATCAATTGTATTTATAGAATGACATTAATTTTGAGCAGGATTGTCAGATGGCAAGTTTTTGATCAGGTGGAACAGCATTTTATCACAGAAGTTACATACTTCTTACTAGCATATAAAATTATGGTCTTTTTTCATTTTGTAAGAATGTATCTAGACTTATGTCTCAGGATTTTGGTTTCTCAGCTCACTCATGTCACATGACCTCATTCATCCTACCTCAATCATATAGGGATGGTCATACCCTTGAGCTTGCCATCACTCATAAATATACCACTTCCATATTCATGAAAACTGAAATTCTCTTATCTGCTCACAATCTATTGTCATTCCATCTCTCACACTGTCTTGCAAGCCCAAAGTCTACTGATTTTAAGTCCAGTGCCCAATTTTTATTTTATCTTTTTACTACCAACCAGTTACTGCACTCTTTCCATGGAATAGTTTCAGATTTCCAACTTTACCTTGATGGCTAAGAGCTCTTTCTCCCAGGGCAGAAAACTTGAAACCAGGCTTTTACTTTCTATAGCAGCAAGGTTGATATAACAAATATAATTCCTAGATAAATAAACTCAAAATCAAATGAAAATATCAACAATTTACCAATAATAATTAACTAACCTGATGGGAGCTATTGCAGATGAAGTTGCAAATAGGTCAACTGGTGGGGATGTATCAATACTTTTAGCTGGAGTAGAATTAGGAGATGTGACAGTTGTGGCTGGAGAAGACTGAAAGTAAAAATGTACAACATATAATATTCTAATAAGCATTTATATTACATGTAAACTAAAGATAAACTTATTGCAGAAGTTTACCCTTTGCAATAACAAAGAGTAATTCACCACAGAATAAAAAAGTTCAATTATTAAACTGTAAAGAAAGTCTTAAATTATAAAGTTTAATTTACCAAATAATTTATAACTAATCTCACAAAAAACTTCCATTTCTATATTTATAATCATATTGTCAATGCCTAAAAACATTCCCTTGTCAGAAAATTAGTTGAAAAGAAAAAAAAACCTGTGGCTGCCAAAACTTAAATATTTGAAGAAACATATGAAGTAACTGCCAAGACATTCAGGTTCACTTAATACACTCAACCCCGCCACTCTTTTCCCTTCCCTTCCTACACCTACTTCTACTGGGAATCTTCCTGCATGTCTTTAGTGTCTAAAAATCCAACTTACAAAACAATTCAGAGATGGCAAAGAATGACTCATAAGCATGATTCAAGTCACTGGCAGCTTGAGGATATCTTGTGCATATCCACCCACTAATCTGACACAACCAGCTGAAAAAGAACAACAAAGCCTATAAATCCTTTTTCTGGATTAGTTCAGTTTGAGGCAGACTAGGTAAATATCACATGAGGACAGTTGAAACACTAAATAAATATTTAAAATTATGGTTAGCCATCACACTAGCTTTGCTTCCTTTGAGGAGATAATTCTACTTTTCCATATTCTCAGAAGAATAATATCAATAGGAGGGGAGGGCCTGCGTGGCATCAAAGCAAACTAGACACAGAAATTTTATTTCTGCCTAAAGAATTAATGGTACAACAAACACTTCAAAGTAATGATCAAATAAATGTATCACTAATATAACTGGACAACTAAATTTAAAAAAAAATCTAAACTCATTAATTTTTTTGGATTTTTTTTAGAAAACTACTCCAGAAAAAGGATAAAGAAGGCAAGTATTTGTGGGAGACACCTCAGGGTTAAAAATTATGCATCTAGTAGTGGTGCAGAGTCAAAACAGTATTTGTTTCAATCCCATAAACTCTGTATCCAAGAAGTCAGAATTAAATAGGACACTTAAGAAACAAAAACAGAATATAGATTGTTGTTATGCATAATATCTCAATTTTTTCCAAATAAGAATTATGATATAATTCAAACACAAAATACTATTTTCAAAGTGACAGAAAATGCTAAGCTAAATATGGTTTGCATATAAAAATTAGGCTAGTTGTGCTTCATTTCAGCCATGGGTATTAATATACCTAAATAAAACTTAGATATACTCTCCAACTAAAGCAACAGATCTAATATAAATACACCAATAAAAATTAAAAGTGACATGTGACTTTTGTCACAACTCTTGTTACAAGAGCCTGAACAGCTATAAATGTAATAGGCAGAAAAGCAGGTAAGAGTGAATACAAAGAAGTAGCTTTATAAAACTGCCTACTGGCAGTATAGTTCTTGACAGGATACACAATAGCTGTGGCAGCCAAGTAAAATTTCTGGACATTATAAAAAAAAAAGATAAATCAGATAAATTTTAATCCGATTTGATCAACACATGGACCAGATTAATGACAAATAATGCTAAAATTACCCAAGGAATATTCCTAAAACTTTGCCATCGTTTGCATATACTACCAGGAAAAGTTTATATCCTACTACTTAGCAGTTTTATCGGTTAAGAGTATACATACATACATATAGATTAAAAAATTATAAATATTCTAGGAGAACAAAGGGGTGACAGATTACTTTTAGGTTAACTGCTAACAAATATGGGGAAACTATTTCAAAATGCAAGTGTTAGAAGCCTAGATCATGGATTTAGAATTAAAAAGCCTATAAAGGACTTCTAGTTCAATCCTCTTATATTCAAGATGAGGAAACTGAGGTTCAGGAATTTAAATGACTTAACTAAGTCACACAAAGTAGTAAATGTCAGAGGCAGGAGGTTTTATCATGTTTTCATTGTATGCTTAATAAACATTTATTGATATCCTATAAATGCCTCTTGCATCTAAAATCTTATTCTAGGCATTTAAGATGTCTCCACCATTTAGACAACATACAAATAAGATTAATTCATACAAAGCTCAGGATGTCTCAAAATTGTGACTGGAGTAAGAAACACATCTTAAAATTAATGTAAATCTAGAGAGATGATCTTAGCTTTTAAGATGAAAAAGTCAAGTAGGCAATGCTTTGCTGAATCAACACCACCACCATCAACATCATTATTACTATTCTAATGCAGAAAATAATTAAGACTTACCTTACTCAGTGGAGAGGGAGCACCAGATCTAAAATTTAATTGAGAAAAATTTAAAAAGGAAAGTATATGAATATACACAAAAACATTTCAGATAACTTCAAAAATATCAAGATGTAGTGTCTATGAATAAAAAGGCATTTCAAAGTCAACCATTAGAAATATTAACTTTAGCATAAAAACAAAACTCAGGAATATTTTCTAAGACTTCAAGATTTTCTATATTAAATTATATCACCTTCTTTAAATATTCTTGTTTGGGGGCAGCTAGGTGGTGCAGGTCCTGGAGTCAGGAGTACCTGAGTTCAAATCAGACCTCAGACACTTAATAATTACCTAGCTGTGTGGAGTTGGGCAAGCCACTTAACTCCATTTGCTTTACAAAAGCCTAAAACAAACAAACAAATATTCTTGTTTCTAGGTTTTTTTTAAATTTTATTTTGCAAGGCAATAGGGTTAAGTGACTTGCCCAAGATCACAAAGCTAGGTAATTATTAAGTATGTGAGGTCACAGTTAAACTCAGGTCCTACCTGACTCCAGGGCTGGTGCTCTACACACTGTGCAATCTAGCCTCCCTAAATATTCTTTTCTTTATTATTTTATAAATCATAGAGTTTGGAGCTGGAGAAAATTTTAAAGATCTATTTTATAAATGAAGAGACTAAATAAAGTGGAGAGTGATGGAATGATTTGGACAAAGAAGTGCTACAGTCAAAGTCTAACCTCCATTATAATTATAGTTGAAATTCATAGAGAACTATACAATTTACAAGTACTCTTTCCTTGCAACAATCTTGCTAAGATAGCACCTAGAAGAATTTCTACAAAGCGGTCTCAATTTCATTTCCATTTTAAATAGTTTCACAGATTCAATGCACTACTAACTCCTTATGAAATTTCTACTGCAATATAAAACTAACTATACTGAAACTGGAGAAACTCCTTCCCCAGATGTAAAACAATATTTTTAAAAAAGATATAAAAAGGAAAATAAGAGAACATTGTGATTTTTTAAAAAATGTTGTTTTTACACATTTTGAAAAAATATGTTGAAGAAAACTTGTTAACATTAGGATTTACTAAAGTTTATTTACAAAGGCAGATCTAATGTGAAAGATGTTTCCAACCAAACCTTTAGAGGAACATCCTGATATTCCATTTCACCTGATGTTATCTATAATAAAACTGCTCCAGGGCAAAAGAAAACTCCCACCACTTTACCGCATCTCCTATACTCTCGTATACAATAACTTCAAAGATTATTGCTGGTTTAATAAATGCAAGTGAATAGATAATAAGGTTGTTTAAATAGTAGCATACACCTAGCAATAGTATTATTCCTAGCAAAAACATGTGATAAAAACACCAAAAACCTAAAACTTCCTGTAAGTAGACTGTTGACTAGCAACATTGTACTAGCCTGAGGGAATAAACTCCTGCTTGATTAGCTACTTAAAGAGTTAGGGGGAAAGAGGGACAAGGAGGGGTATTGAAGCACTTGTTTTTTGTGAAATAGAGAATTTGTCATCTTTGTCTCTGGGCTCTACAGTGTTTGCCTGAATAAAACAATAAGTGAGGGATAAAGTATAATTTAGCTGGCAGGCACCTAACAATTTCCCACCTTCCATAGACCTTAGGATATGAGACAGAAAGGTAAGAATTATGAGGTGGTCAAATGATAATTGGAGTTGGTGTCATATAAATTCTCTTAAAGAAAAAAATGAAAAGAAATAAACACTCCACAAAATAAAACAGCAGTCTTTCTACCCAGGGTTTGATACATGCCAGAGTTTAAAATTTCAGTAATGGATTGTTTTTAGAGAAAAGAAAATGGTTAAATTTCTATTATAAATTATGAATACATAGAATATCTAAAAAAGAACATGAATAAAATGTGTTTCCTAAATTGTTTTTTCCCCTTAAGATAATATAATCACCCTTACAGTAAAGGCACACTGGCAAAATGCTAAGTTTATAGTCTAACTAACCAACTAACCCTGCCCCATTCCCTAGTACTACACTTAAAGATGCAGTTGGATAAATTATATTCCTTAAAACAAAGTTATCCTAGAAAGAAACCTATATATTTACCTTTAGGGATCATCTCAATAATGTATTCTAGAGAAAAAGAGAATTCAAATTATGTTGTTCTTGGCATCTGGAGAACTCAAACACCAAGACAGTACACAAACATTTCCCTATAGAATTTGGTCATCATTTTTATATAGGAAAAGTGGAAGAGAAATTCAGATTACATTTAAAAAAATCTCAAAAAGGAAAGCCCTGAACCCTATAAAGAAAATGGATGGGTCTCTGAAAAACTATTAAATCTGAGTCTTCAGGAAGGAATTACTGAGTATTCATTCATTTCTGGAAAAAATTTACATAAAGGGATTCTTTAAAGGAATCAGCAGAAGCTACTTGTTAGAAATATTAGCTGCTTGAAGAAAATTCAAACCATAAATATTTTTGAAATTTGCTCCCAAACTAGTACCTAAAATATAATAAGAAAATGTCAAATGTATGTGTATGTTTACACACACACACATATATATATTCCTATATATGTACATTCTACTCTAAGTCTAGAATAAATTTAATGTGAAAAGTCAAACTTATTCAATCTTTATCAGTAAATTAATAGTTTAAATATCAGTATACTAATTCATTTCTTAATAATCATCAATTTATTAGTCATATATATATATATATATATATATATATATATATATATATATATATATGTATATGTAGGCAAATTTAGCAAGTAAGCAAACCAATACTTGCCTTGGATTAAATGAACTCCTAAGTCTCTATTACGAATTATAGTTAGATAGTCATTTTAAAGTATAGGTTAACCTATATTTTATTTCTTTAAAAAAAAGGGTAAAGTGAGTGTATTGGACTTAGTTATTAGGTATGGCTAAAGAAGTGAATGAAATGTTTTGGAATACTGTTGACAAAGGACTCATGTTTGTGTTATGAAGTAGGTCATTCAACTTATTAAAATGACTGAGATTGAACTTACATGATATAAATTTAAACAATCAACAGAAGAGGCTCATTGAGGCCAGAAAGTCACAGATATCCATTATTTTTAGTTTATTCAGCAAATATTAAGAAATTATGTAATATACTGGTCTAGGCTCTGAAAAGAGCTATAAAGATGAATAAAAGAGAAAAAAATATATGTGTGTATAAATATTATATAAATATCTATCTTATAAATTTTAATTTGTATATACAATTGCCAAAGAAGGCATAAAATGGTATGGAGATTTGGGGGATAGGGAAATCAAATGGAGGAATGGAGGAAAATTAGAGAATATCTAGAAAAATATATATATATATATATATATATATATATATAGAGAGAGAGAGAGAGAGAGAGAGAGAGAGATACACATAGATGTACATCCATCCATCCATCCATCTATCTATCTATCTATCTATCTATCTATCTATCTCTCTATCTATCTCTCTATCTATCTATCTGCAAGCTTTCTCTACAGAGAGCACAACTCTGATGAACCATTGTTAAAATGTCAAACATGATTCCCAAAAGTACTATTTTATGGAGAACTCACACAGGGCAAGCACTCACAGTGGAGTTAGAAAAGAGTGATACAAGGACAGTCTGAAGGTCTCTCCAAAGAACTTTGGAAGTCATTGTGCAGCATGGGAAATACTAGCAATGTGTGCTCTCAGCAGAGAGGGAGAAGGTGCTGTGCTCTATATAAGCAAGGCTGAATGGAAGCAGCTCAAAGGAAACAAGAGATGCAGAAGTTTGGAGAGCCCACCCCAGGTGTTCACATGGACTATCTATGCCCAACCTGTGGTACAGCATTTCGAGCTTATACTGGTCTGATTAGTAACAGTTGGACACACTGTAATTTGTCTCTTAACATAGTGATGTTGTTTGGTCTTCTTCAATAATAAAAGATAAAAATCAACCAAAGGGCTGAATCTAATAAGATAAAATTCAACAAGAATAAATAATAAAGTCATATAACTGGATTAAAAAGATAAAGTTCACAAAAATGTAACATGGGGTAGCTGAGGCTTGATCACACTTTGATTGGGCTTCAGTGCCCAATATGAGTCAAAGAGAAACATGGCTGCAAAAAAAAAATCCACCCTGGAAAACCCTAATGTGATTTTAAACTCTGCTATGAGATGCAGTGTCTTAAATGAGCAAGAAACCGTACTGGTTAAGTATTGTTCTATGTGTCACATTTTTGGGAAGAATATCGATAATCTAGGGAACATTCAGAAAAAGGCAACAAAGATAGTGAGAAGACTGAAGGCCATACCATATAACCTCCATTTGGAGGAACTAGAAGCATTAAGCTTTCTTTTTTTCTTTTTTTTAGGTTTTTGCAAGGCAAATGGGGTTAAGTAGCTTGCCCAAGGCCACACAGCTAGGTAATAATTAAGTGTCTGAGACCGGATTTGAACCCGGGTACTCCTGACTCCAAGGCCGGTGCTTTAACCACTATGCCACCTAGCCGCCCCATCATTAAGCTTTCTAAAGAGAAGATGCATGATATTGTTATCTGCAGGAGTGTCAAAAAAAAGAGAAATTAGAATTGGTCTACTTGGACCCAGAGGGAAGAGCTAGGAGTAAAAGTTTTGGAGTTTTTACAATGAATATGAAGACTAATATTACTACTTATTTGGGCATATTATGGAGGGGAATCTTGATCAGACAGAGATTGACTTAGATAAGCTTTCAGGACCCTTCCTATTTTATGATTCTTTTTGAGAGGGAACAAATAAATATTTTTGAATACAGAATCAACAGTTTTTGAGAAATTATTATGTATAGGAAGAGAAGGATGCTGTCAAATACTAATCATATAAGTTTCAGATCTGGATGATAGGGAAAATAATGGTTTATTTATTAATAAAAATAAACTCAGAACTCATTAAAACCAAGCTAACTAATAAAAAAAGATTAACAGCAGTTCAACAATTCAGAGGAAAAACTGCTCAATTTAAATTAATAAGACATGGGTATAATAAGTAATAAAACACTGTTGTCTCTTGGCATACCCATTATGTTCAGATTGTGGATATTATGGCTAACTTAGATCTTAAGGAGGTACTCGGTTGACTTTCTTACTCATGTGCTCCCCGTGAAAGATTTTCTGACATGGAATTCAATTGGGATTTCACTTCTTTCTTGACCAACTAACCCTTCCTCCTCCTCCTACCTGAACCCAAGGTTTTACATTTTGCATAGTTTTTGATATTTTTCAGCTTTATTTCCAGTCCTTTGATTATTTTTTTGTTTGGTTGGTTTTTAGCTGAAAAATGAGAGGAATCTAATCAGGCCAGTGAGTCTCCTTTAGAGAGAAAAAGGGATAGTTTAGATCTTTTTTTCCCCCTCCACTATAGTTTTATTTTCTTGGATTTGGAGACTCCTAGTTGGATCAAAACCACATCGATTATGCAAGCCGAATAACTGATTGCACTTTGGCAATGGAAAGAAAGTGAGTAGGGATTCAGGAACAAGGAGGGAGGAATAAAAAAAAACATTAAAAAAATGCTTGTTCTGCGATTTACCACTGGTATGACCTCAGACAAATTACTTAACACCTTTTGGCTTAAGTTTCCTCTTGGTGTTATGAGTTATATGAAATCTACTAAAAATGTAAATTTTGTGGCTCAATATTAAATGATTATAGACAATAGTTCAGTCTGGGATAAGATTCTGAATGCAATATTTGTAGCCTTGTTAAGGTATTCAACAGGTACACCTGAAATGATATTTTACAAATTACCATTTCACTACATCATCTACATTGATTTATTAAAGTCCAGCCTTGGTTTTTTTAAAAATTTTTATTTATTTAAGGCAATGGACTTTTAGTGATTTGTCCAAGATCACACAGTTAGGCAACTATTAAAAGTCTGAGACTGATTTGAATTCAGGTCCTCCTGACTCCAGCCGGTGCTCTATCTACTGTGCTACCTAGCTGCTCCAAATCCAGCCTTGTTGAGAAAAAATCATTTTATAATCTCTAGCTGCAATGACATGCTCGTAAACTGCCACCATAAAACTTCATATGTACAAATTCACATATCTCGGTCATTTATCCAAAGCTACTTTGTCAATAATATTGTTGGTTGAATTTATTTGGATATCCCTCATGGAAGACCTTTTTGTTCCATCCTTGATCTTAATCATTTCTGATTCTCTCCAGAGAGAATTTCTGGCAAGTTCTATTAGACAGTGTACCTGATATAAGAGGTCTATTAAGTACTTACTAGATACAAGAATAGAACTAAGAGCTGGGACACAAAAGAAAGGTAAAAAATAATCCCTGCTCTCTTGGAGCTGGTTTATAGTCTAATGAGGGAGACAAATGGCAAACAACTCTATACAAATTAGATGTATACAAGATCAACTGGAGATAATCAACAAAGGGATGACATTGGCATATGGGGGGATGGGAAAGGCATCTGGTAGAAGGTGGGATTTTAGCTGTAACTTGGAGAAAGTAGGAACTCAAGATGAAGAGAGCAAGCCCCGCCCAGTCAAGAAGGACTTGCATTAGCAAGAAAATCAGTAGCCTGGCCTATTCTCTACACACACATAACACAGAGAGAAGACAGGAAAAATAGGAAGGGGACAAGCTGCAAAGGGCTTTGACTTTCATATCTGATACTGGAAATAAGGGAGTCACTAGGATTGAATGTTGGCAGACCAGTTCTTTAGGAAGACGGATTAGATGGCTTAGAGAGAGGAGACATTTGACACCAAGAGACCAACTAGCAGGCTGATATCTAGGTGTGAAGCATGGAGGGCCTGAACCAGGGCTGTGCATATGTGAAGAGGGGGGAAAGGAGTGTGTATCAGAGATGCTATGAAAAGAGAATCCAAGGGACTTCACCATTGATTGAAAATGGGGGTGGGAGAAGAATGAAAGTGAGACATTGAGGTTGTCTCCTTATTTGGGAGCCTGGGTGGCAAGAAGGATGGTATAGCCCTTATAATAGAAATAGGAAGAGGTCAGGGTTTGGGAAGTGGAAGAATAATGAGTTGAATTTTGGACATGTTGAATTACTGATGTCTAAAATATTCAGTAAGAGATGACCAACTGATATTTGTAGATGTGTCAAGAATTTTAGAGAGAGCATAAGGCTTGTTTTAATAAGTTAGCACACATAAAGCATTTTACCAAGTGTTATTTGCTATTACTATAATTGTTATTATTTAGATCAGAGAAAAATTAGTAGACATGATATTGAATCCATAGGAGCTGATGAGATCCAAGCAAAACAGTTTAGAGGAAAGAGCTTTTGGGTAACTCATAGCTAGTGGGTCTGACCTGAATGAAATCCAGTCACAATCCCAAGAATGAACAGTTAGAAAAGTAGGATTATGAAAGCAATGGAACAAAAACCTAGAGAAGAGGTATTTAAAGCTAAGACTGTACCTGACAGTGTTATAGAGAGCTCATGAAGGATTAAGATGAATCATTTGTAATTACTAAGAGCAGTTTTAGTAAAATGATGAAGTATAAAGTCATACTATATAGAACTGGAGAATGAGAGGAAAGGAAGCAGAGATAACAAATGTAGATGATTTTCTTAAAACAGTGTAACCACAAAAAAGAAAGGAGATATGGAGTAATAGGTGGGAGAGATGGATGGATCAAGTGAGAATTTTTGAGGATGAGGATGGATATGTTCATAGGAAGCAGGGAAGCAGCCAGTAGGCAGATTCATGATAAATGAGAGAGTAGGAATGATAAGAGGGATAATCTCTTAGAGAAGGGATGATGGGAATGGGATCACTTGTGTGTACTGAAGGGTTTGCCTTGGCAAGGAGAAGAGTCATCTTTTCATATGAGACATAAAGGAGGAGAAAAATGACTGAAGACATCTGAGTGATGTGAGTCAAAGAGGAGGGGAGAGAAGAGGTAGATGCTAAATTATTTTTCAGTAAAATAAGCAAGATTCTCAATTGAAAAAATGGGGGCAAAGGTTTGAGGAGGGATGAAAAAAGTTGGAAAAGCTGTTGTGGTGAGTGGGAGTGGCTGTATTAGGAAGGTATAAAAGGATTGTCTTGCTTTTATAAAGGCCCAATTGAGATTATTTAGCATAAATTTGTAAAATTGCTCAGTAAATTTTTGTTGGCTTGTTCCAAAAGTAATTTTGAAAATTTATTCACCAAGTACTTTAAAATGTCTATCAATTATCTTCCTCCTTTTTGGTAAGAAAGCATTAATTTTTAACAGCTACTTTAAGGTAACAAGCTCTGTATTTCATTAATATGAGTTTTTATTAAGAAAATTACCAAATTTTTTGGTCAGTTCTGAAAAAGTATATTAAGGCTACTATTGAGCAAAAATTGCTTTAAATTGATATTCCCAGTAAGCTTTGGTTTCAGACTTCCAATAAGTCTCTTAATTCCAGTCTTTTTTTTTTTAACATCTTTATGCTGGATGTATTGGCCTGGAGAAGACAAAGATATCTGTATGTATCATCATCATTCATTAGTTCAATGTAACTCTGTATTCAAATTCAAACTTTAAATTTTCAATTTTTTCTTGCATATATTAAGAATTTTACACATATAATTTAAATGACATTCTGATATCACTGGAGAAAAATTCTATGATATAAAGGAACTCTATAATATATTTTTAGTGGAATCAGGGAGCTTGTTGTTATCCACATAGAGCAAAAAATGGTTAATAAAATATTTGATTCAATTTGCTTTCATTTGCCCAACTTTGTACATTTGTTACAGAAGATTTTATTTTTATAGTGGGAGGTGAATAAGGGGAGAGAAAAAAAGTTTGTTAATTCAGGGGGGGAAAGTTGTGCTTCATTATATTTAAGAGAGTTGATAAAGAGTGGAGTGACTCAAGAAGAGTAACTTAAGAATCACTGGGTTTGAACCATAAATTGGACATTAATCTAGCTGTATGATGCTGGACAAGTCACTTAACCTTCTTGAGCCGCAGTTTTCTCATTTGTGAAATGAAGAGCTTGGATTCAATATTATCTAAAGTTTTTTCCACCTCTGATTCTATAAATCTATGACCCTTTGGATTAAAAGCTAGTCAGAACCACAATGAACTTAAATTGATGAAAGAAGCCAAACTATACAGGAATTGTTCTACATGGAAATTATTGTGATGGTGGTATAATAAACAGAGAAGCATTCCATGTGAATATAAAATATTCTAATATAGCATTGAACACTTTGTATTAAAAAACACAAATAGGGATTGACCTATAAATGGATAGGTTGCTGGTGTTCTCATATTATACTGATAGGTAATTGATGTTTTCAATTAAAAATACGGGGTTAGGCTTTCATCGGAGGTCAAGCTGGGTAAAGTGCCTTGCTAGCAATTCCTGTAGTATGGTTAAGTATTTCAGCCCATAGTTATGGATCTTAACTGGCCTTGTAACTTTCCTGTTTTGCAGAGAAGCTATTTCAGTAATTTCTCTTAACATAATTGTTTTATCACTTATTATATAAACTATATATATATATATATATGCACATATAAACTAAATGTTCAAAACAGAATTCACCCTTTCCCCCCCTTAAAAATCCTTCTGTTTTATGAACTTCCCTATTACAAAAACACCATGATTCTCCGAGATGCTCAGGCTTGCAACCTGTCGTCTCAGATTTATCAATTTTATTCCACTTATCCAATCTGTGACCAAATTCTGTAATTTCTATGTTACACATCTCTTGTGTATATTTTCTTTTTTCTACTCATACAACCAATTTAGTTCAGGCCCTAATCACTTCTATTGGATTAATGCAATAGCTTTCTAATTGGTCTCTCTGCCTCCAGTCTTTTCCAATTCCAATCCAACTTCCAATAGGTTTTACCATGTCACCTCCCTGCTCAAGGATTTCCAGAAGCTATTACCTCAAGCACCAAATATACAGTCTTTTGGCAAATCTTTTCACCATTTCTCTTTCTACTTTACACCCCATCCACTCTATATTTCAGCACAACTGTCCTACTGGCCAAGTCCCTTGAACACAACATTCCACCTATATTTTTGCACTAGCTATCCCTGGGCCTGGAATGCCCCTTATCTCTGCTTTTTTTTGACTTCCTTCAAACCTCAGCTCAACCAACTTAAGAAGGCCTATCTAAGTTTCTCTATTGCTAATATCTTCTTCCCCTCACTCAAATTGCCTTGTTTTTTATTCTGATTATCTGGTGCATTCAACATTAAAACTGAAAGTTCTTTGAGAGGGATTTTTTTTGTTTTGCCTTTTTTCATACCCCCAAAGATTAACACAATACCCCACATATAGTAAAAATTAAATAGATGCCATTGACTTTAATTTGTTGTTTGGAAATAGCCATCTTATATTGCTATTGATAGAGGCTGACATGATTTCAAATTTTCTGTCAAATATTGGGAGAAAATAGAATCATTCATGCAAGTTACAGAAAATAATGGCTTTTTTACATTATTCTGTTTTGGCATAATTGTTTTAGGTAGCTGGAATCATACCATCAAATCCACAGGAATTTTGGAATTCTAGTCTAAATAATCCAATCTCCTTTTTTGAAATCATTTAACACAATATTATTGTAATCTGTCTATTATTAGGCATAGTTTCTAGTATGTAAATTAAGTAGAGATTGCCAATGACCTCAGATTTTCCAACTTTCCACTGATAGTATTAGTAATTCTATTTTATCAAAACTAGACTTAGAGATGGCTATTTTTATTATTGTTTCCATATTGGTAAGCAATGCATTGTTGTTTGACGACCGACATAAAATCCTTGCCTCCTATTTTGGATTAGAATCCATTATGGTACATAATGAAAATATTCATGTCTTCAATGCATTTCATATATAATTACTGTTTGCTTGCTTTGATAGTCAGTACCAGATGCATCAAGGTATTTCTAAAAGCCATGGTATTGGTATGATTTTTTTCCAATGTTGGTTGCCTTCTTGTGGTAACAGAGTATGAAGGAACACCTGTCAAGATGATTATCATGATTTCAAGTAGGACCAGTCTGTTTCTTTGATAACCAGAAGATGAATTACAATGACAGGGATCCTAAACCAATCAATTAGAATCATCAAAATCTAATTCACAATCATTTCATGGTTCCTGGGTTCCTGTCAAGACTTTCAGAATTTAGAGTTCACAAAGACCCAATCAATTGGTCGATCTATCTATCTATCTATCTATCTATCTTTGTCACAGCTTCTTCCTCATCATGACATGGACTTGGGATTGAACTAATTCCACAGACATCAGACCCTATAAATAAGATTTTTCTATTTACTATAAATCTGAATTCTAAGTTATGACTAGATGGTGAAAAAGGTCTATTATAATGTTAAAATTATGTAAAGCTGTTATTATGGAAGACTGGGCTATCATGTCATAAATATACCATTTTATTCATTAAATGAAATAGAATACTTCACACTTTGTAAAGTGTAAAGCTCAAATTTTGCCATCAAAAATATCAAAAAAAATAATTTCAAAAATTTAGATTTCTAAACTTTAAGAATTTAAAAACTTTCATAAACAAGAGAACATTTTAGCATTTATAATTTAAAAATATAATTTAATAATAATATAATTTAAAATACTAATATTTTCTGAAAAATTAAGTCCTATCTTTATGTCTCATAGATCTACTTCAATCCCAACTCCCATACAAATTAAACCTTTTAAATGACATTATATTAGGAAACTCAATAATTTTTTAAAATGCAATTCAATATGAGTTGAGTTTTATACTCTATATTTTTTAAATTTCATTAAGTGTATCAGTAGAATGCTTTATTACTTTGTTTCTTAAGTATGAACAAAATCCTAAATTGATTTCATTTTCTGTTACATTTTCCCTTGGTAAAAGAAACAGTTTCATATGGTTGTCTACCTTTGTCTTAGATAACAAATATCTGAAGACAATATGTTATTGTTTTTATGATAAATTTTGTTTCCCTACCTACCTCCTTCCCACAACCCCAAAAGAGTGGTCTGGCACATATCAACTTATTCCTGAAAGAAAATAGAATGACTGCTTCAAATAGCATCTTACAGCACTGGAATAACCAGTATGCATCCTTGATATAATATGAAAAGCATTAAATAGGCCAGGGATTTTTTTATCAATATAATTAACACTAAGGAAAGTAATACTGTATGGCAGATAATGTCTTAGACAGTAAGTTAAAATAAGTGAAGTCGCTTTCAGTCCTAAGACTCTAAATATACAGCTATCAAAACCGAGGTACTCCTGACTCCAGGGCTGGTGCTTTATCCACTGCGCCACCTAGCCGCCCCTTAGGCCTTTATTCTTAAAAAGGAAAGTTACCAAAAATTGATCTTGGATTTTCTCTATCAATACAATTTAAATTAAAGTAACTAAAGATTTAAATTTTTTTTAACAAAATAAAAAAAACACAGAACAAAATCCATTTTTGTTCAACTCAAAGTTTTGAAGAAATAAAATGCAAAAAGATTTTGTAAAATTTTATGAAAGAAGTCTGAGAAGAGTATCAAAAGTAGGTTATGAAATCCTGAGATAAATAGGACATCAACATAAGCATGTAAGTTTCTTTCTAAGAGTATATAAATCTCTCAGACCTACAGATCAGACTGATTCTATACTGATGATATAAAACCCTTTGATAACTTTGTCAAACTTGTTTCTGTAAAATCTAACCAAAAAACCCTGTAAAACTTTTGAGATTTTAGAGACTAAGAATATGACTGGGGCAATTCCTTTCTAGGAGATGGTTCTTAAAATTTATACCCAATCTCAAGAGGGTAAAAAGAATAACCCATTCTAAATCTGTATCATCTATGCTGAGACTGAAAAGCAACACTGAAAAAGATAACAAATTAGAAAACAAATAGAAAGTTGACATTTAGATGTTCTAAAAATATTAAGTTCCACTTTATGAGTATTTTTGCATACACAGTAATAACTGAATGCAAAGTAAACACTCAATATAGTACTTACCCATCACTTAAGTCCCCAGGTAAGCACAAACATAGAAAAATGAAACAGTTAACTACTCAAGTGTGTTAATTTTAATTAGGAATGAGAAGATTAATGTAAGGTCAAAAATAGTCTAGACTCACAGTTCATGGGAAGAAGGATTTTTGAAAGTTATAAACTGAGTTAAAATGGAAGGGGGGTAATCATTTACTCTATCCAAAGGGTAATTCTTAAACAAAATAATTATATTATGAACTTTCCTTACATAAAGATATATAGCCTTTTGTACAGTAAAAAATGTCAGGCACTAGCTTCCATTAGTAAATTATACCTTTAATGATATAATCATAACACATGTGGACATATTATAAAAATGTCAGGAAAATGCAGAATTTTTTTCTCAGGATAAAATTTTGAGGTCTAGGGCAGAGGATAGAAATTTTTTTTTTAAATGTTGTATTATGGCCCAGCTAAAATCTCTCAACAGACCACAGTTAAACTATTACTTGAAAATTATTAGACTGGGTCATCTCTAGTTGGCCTGATTCATTTCTGGCCACTGGAGACAGATGACTCTGGAGGAGAAAGTATGGCTGGTGACTTAGCACAGCACCCCCTCACTCAAATCTAATTCATGTGCTTGTCACTTCCCTGATGTCATGGTCTTCTTCAAAAACGAAGGACAAAAACACATCATTAGATGTATCCACTGGATTTTTCTGTTCTCAACCTAGCATGTTTGTTTAATTGATGGCGCTTATAATCATCAAACACTGATCATATAATTACTGTATGCAACACAGATGTGTATGTAACATGCATATGGGACACAAAGAATAACATAAGGCATAAAAATTTCAGCTCTTTTGACACAAAACACCTAATAAACAAAGCAGAAATATTAGGGATTTTAGAGCAGGGAGAAAAAAATCCTAATTCAGATAATCAGTAATGACTTCAGATTAAGTGTTAGGACTTGAGCTGGATTTTGATAAGTAAAGATGGTGAAAAGGGGAATTCTAAGGAAAAAGAATGCTTTCTTTAAGCCAAGGAAACAGCAAAATTTAAGGCCAGCTAAGTACAAGAGTTTGATTGCTGTAGAGGGATCAGGATTGTCAAAATAAACTGTGGGAAATAAACTAGAGATGTGGGGGTGGGGTCAGAGCCTTACATTTTGGCTAAGAAGTATAGGCAAAAGGATATAGAAAATTTTTGAGTAGGGGTCTGGCACAATATAAATATGGCTTTAGAAAGACAAATTCATCAGCTTTGTGAAGAACAGACTGAATGGAGTAACCAGAGACAGAGACCAATTAGAAACCTGTTTCTATATTTACTATGGAACTAGTAGCCAATTAAAATAGTATTTTCAGAATCTAGTTAAGGTGACAAATTGCATTTGTATTCACTTGTCTTCCCTAAAATTCAGTTAAGGTTCAAGGAAGGAGGGGAAGGGCGAGGAGCCTGCTGTTCAAGAATCCCTATAGAGGAAAATAAAATAAAAGAAAATAAACTTTTAGGTAGAAAACTGTCAACAAAAACTTTTGGGTAATTAATTTAGAATTGGTAAGAAAGAAAGTATAACTACCAACATAGAAAGTCACATTCTGTAAGTCAATTCAAAAAGAACAAATCAGTAAACTCCCTGATGAGACCATATGATTGCTACTAATGCCAACATTCTGTTACCTGGAATGAAAAATTTTGAAAACTCTCCTAATAATAGCAATTGGGGTAGAAGGATGTCATTTATAAATGACATTATAGTTTTATTATTTTTTCAAGCTAGAAAAGATCCCCCCACAACATATACACACATACACACTTTAGAATATACAACTAAAGCATACTTGTTTCCAGTTTTCTTTCCTTCTAATGTATTTAGATGCTGTTCAAGTGTCTCCATAAGACTGCTGGGAGCCTATAATGAAAAAGTAAAAATGAATATCTACATTCTTTTCCCTTAGTCTGCCAAAGTTTAAAACCTTGGAACCAGATTATAACCATGGCCTAGCAAAGCATAGTAGGGCTTTATTGAATGTGTAAGATTCTCTCAGATAAGATCCTCATATTGATTTGATTTGATATTGCAATAATTAAACCCCACTAGATAGGTCCAAGACAGATCTACAATATACCTAATTTGACACTATAGTAAACAGTGTTATTGTAAGGTATTTTGTTCAGTCATTTCTCAGTCCTATCTAAATCCCCTTTGGGGTTTTCTTGGCAAAGATAATGAAATTTTTGTCATTTCCTTCTCCAGCTCAAACTGAGGCACACAAGATTAAGTGACTTATCCAGGTTCATACAGCTAGCAAGTATTGGGGCCAGATTTGAACTCAGTAAGATGAGTTTTCCTGGCTCCAGGCCTAACATTTTATCCACTGTGCTACTTAATAGACCTTTGTGAGGGTCTAGCATATGACATAATAAATGGCAAAAAAAGGTGAATGCTTATACTCGGAAAAATTTATCAACTAAAGTTCAACAAAACCATTCTTATAATAAGAATATGAGAATAGTTAAGTGATTCCAAGATAGAAACACATTTCCAAAGCAAATTTATAAAAATATAATAAAATCTCACTACTGTATGTTTGAGAGAAAACATTAAGGATGGGGGGAAATAGGGAAAGAAAGAATCATGTTAAAATAAGCACAATTTTTTAAATGGTTAGGTTAATAAGCACTGAAATTTTCTTTTATTAAGATGTAATTAAATTTAAACAACAAAATAACTTTATTCTATATATCTAACAATACCAGAAGATAATTAAAATTCACAACTCAAATAAATTTGGATGCTATCCTTTTCTTAAGAAACCCCCAGAAACATTTGAGGCCAGAGCTGTACAACCTTACTTTTAAAATTTTTTATTAAAATAATAGAAAATATATTTTGATTTGCCATTTTAGTGAGAGCTCTATGGTAATTCGGTTTTGTTTACTGAAGCATTTAGTAAACCCACAGGGGGCCACACGCAAACCACAGGCCACATTTTGGACAGTCCTGTTCCAAGTAATAGAAATGTGCAAAAGTTTGCCTTATATGGAATAAAAGGTTCATATAAATATGAATTATATATATTATTAAAATTTTTATAACTTTAGAAATTTAGATTTTTTAAAATTTTAGAAATTCTAACATTATTGGCATCAAATCCTAAAGTTTCACAGACGTTTTCAAGACTGTTAAATGACCTATTCATAACTAAAAGTGAAACTATATTTATAAATCAGTTTTTCTTTAGATAGGAAAATTATTTTTAGATGACTTCAAAGAAACAACTATTTTTAAAATTATTTAACTGTCAAAATAGAAAAATTAGTAAGAAAATACCACATAAACTACATTTTACAAAAATGGTACACTAAATTAATTTAAGCTCAAGAAGAAAAAATAGAGTTTTCATAGTTTTGGAATTTCATGCTTATATCATATTAGCATTTATATAGCACTTATTATAAATCAAACACTGTGTTCAGTGCTCTACAATGACCTTATGTGAGCATATTTAGCCAGAAATAAGAAAAGTTTCAAATAATAAACTCAATAAAATTATAGCTACATCTCTAAGTCATTAACAGAAAAGAGAATGCTTTGGAGTCCAGTACCATAATCTCCAAGCACAGGTCTCTTGTCAATGGAGAGGCAAAGTATTGGAGTGACTCACCTGGACAATTCTATTTCACAATTTACTTTAAATTTGAAATTGTGCATTTTTATTCCAAAAGCAAGTTACACTACCAGGTAATAATAAAAGTTACTATTTATATGTCACTTTAAGTCTTTAACTTCAAGGTTTGTGAAGCATTTAAAACATTTTATTTGATCCTTATCAAAGCACCTGTGAGGAAGGTCTATAATTATCTCCATTTTGCAGATATGGAAACTGAGTCTGAGAGGTTAATGATTTCCCTAGGGTCATATACCTAGTAAAAGAAATATAACAAATTTTGTCAAACCTAGTAAAATGAAGAAGTCATAAATCCATCAGTATACTATTTTTTTGACTTATATAATGTTAAGATCCTTGAAGGCAAGGAGTTATTTTTTCATTTCTATTTTGTTTATCCCCAGCATTTTACAGATAAGTGCTTGATACTTATTGGATTTAAAAAGTTTATTCAATGCACCAGTTTGGTTTTAATCACATCAACTCACTTAAAAAGAAATTTTAGGACTTATTTTTTTAAAAAATGAGAAATCTTTCCACAAATATAAGTGTTTCTTTTAGTCACAATTTGCCCATAATATATTATAACTTGATATAATGTCAAGGGAATGAATATAATATATTGCTCTTTACTTATCAGAGAATCAACTCATCAAAACTAAAATTTTGATTTTAATTATTAAGATAAATCTTAAATTACTTTTCTAATTAAAAAATTAAACAGTAGTATAATGAAGCAGAAAGTGGGTGGGAAGCATATAATATGAACTTGAATAAAAGGTTGATTTTTGATTTTGTGCTGAAAATGTCAAAATATTTATTTTGGGAGGGCATAAATTCATTTAAAATATTCTTTAAAATAAACTGAAAATCAGATTTGGTCATTTTCAATTGTCTTATTTATTTCAATTTTACTCTGTATTGTAAATTCTGATGTAAAATAATTATATATATATCAGATTTCACAGTATATATAGAAACAGCTAAAAGACAGTCCAACTCTTTAATAATATGTCAGTCCAACTCTTTATTACCCCAGGAAGGAGTTTTCTGGGCACATTTATGTGGTTTATCATTTCCATTTCTCATTCATTTTACAAATGAGGCAAACAAGGTTAAGTGATTTACCTAGGCGCACAAAGCTAGTTAGTGTTGGGGCCAGTTTTGAACTCAAGAAGTTTGTTTAGGTTCCTGATTCTAAGCCCTACGCTCTACCTATTGCACTACCTAGTTGCCTACATGAATCAGGAAATAATTGGACCAATTTAGATGTTAAAGATAAAATTCATTTATTCTTCTCCTGTGTTTTTGAGAGGCAACTGGGGATAAAGTGATTTGCCCAGGATGATAAAGCTAGTAAGCATCTGAGGCTGGATTTGAACTCAGGTCCTCCTGATTTTGGGCCGGTACTCTATCTACTGCACTACCTGCTGTTCCCAATTCCTTTCTTGTAATATTAATTAAATTTCTAATTTTTTTAAAAAAGACTAAATGAAAAACTTTTTTGAGTTCAGAAATTACATATGTATTAGTATATAAAAAAATATACTTGAGATAAATGTAAAGCAATGGAATTTGAAACCATGTAGCTCTGTTTTGAAGAAAACAAGGGATTTCAAGAAGCTGAGTGAACAGAGTGCTGCTCTAACATGGAAGACAGTCAATAATCCGAAGATACTGATCTTTAAGGAATAGCAAGAAAAGCAGTTTTCCCTGACCATAAAGTGTGGTAAAGGGAACCATGTATGGCAATATAATAGGGTTGGAACCAGGTAAAAACCACAGAGGAAATTCTATTTTGTCTAGGATGTAATAAGGAGAAACTGAACTGAGTGACATGATCAGCTTTCACTTAAAGTGCTTTAATGATTTTGTGAAAGATGGTTTAGACCATAGCAGAACTTGAATGAATATTATGTGCCTACTACATACCAAGCAATTAAATTAAAGAGTTCATTGCAAGAGGTGATGAAGGCCTAAACTCGGGTGGTGACCGTGGGAGAAGAGAGCAAGGAAGAGTTGTTCTAGACATGTGGAAGGATAAATGGATAAAAATAAGATTTGGCAACTATATGGCTATATAATATGAGGGAAAGTAAGGACTCAAGAATAATGCTCAGATTGAGAATCTGGGGGACTGGATGGTGAAGAACCTGGTAGAAATTTGGAAGTTCAGAAGAAGTGCTGGTATGGGAGAAAAGATGATGAGCTATTTTGGAAAGGTTGAGTTTGAAATGCCTACAGAACATTCAATTTGAAATATCTTATAGTTACAACTAGCTCCAGTAAAAGAAAGTCAAGTTAAAAACAACTTTTCAATAACACATGTGGTTTATTAGAGGGTATAACTACTAGAAGAATTTCTATCTGATCATCTGATCATGTCAATACAGCTTATACAAAAGTAAATCAGGTCAACATTTTAAGAAAAAAATACCTAAAAACTTAACTATCTCAACCCTTTTATGCCAACAATTCCATTTAGGAACAAAATAGAAATAAGTACATCCTTTTCAGTGGAAAAAGAGGAAGAACTTTAATTTTTTTTCTTAAAAAATAATTCATGGATTATGTCTCAAATCTCTAGTAAGAAACATACTCAAATGTCTCTCCTATTGTTAAAGGAAGCAGGAGAATATATATTAATGCAAGAATATCTGGCAGAATACTGAGTTACTCAAGGAAAAACAGTATCAAATTTAGTGGACACTAGTGAATTAAAATATGAATCCAAAGAACAAAAGATTAGTTTTTGAGGAAAAAGAAGATAGTAATATTATTGTATCAGAGTGATCAATTCACCCATATCAGTCTTTAAAATGAGAACTTTTATTACTAGATTTTCAGAACAGTCAGAAAAGTCTAAGAAGTTTTTCAATAGGTGAAGATCATAAATTTAGAACCTGTGTCCCCAAAAGCAAATTAATGCCTTCCCAATAATCCATCTGGTGAAAAATAGAAGTAATTCTAAGAAATTTGATAAATAAGTTAAAAGCAAGAAGAATTGACTTACAGATTATTCAGATTAATTTGAAATTTTTAAGTTTTTTCCCCTTGTTCAATTCTTTAAAAAAAAAGTAAACAATGTAGTGTATTAAACTATCAGTTCTATCAGTTCTGCTATCAATATAATTTTCAATCTTCACCTTCTCATACCTAAAACTTGTATATCTCTTTAAAGATATAAGTAAGAAATTTCATATATATAGCTACATTTATAGGTAGTTATAATGAAAGTTTAATGAAATAAAAGGTTTCAGACCACCAGATTCAATTTCTATGAAGGTACCCATAGAATCACTTTTCCATTCCTGGGATCAACAGAAACTTCAACTTTTTTCTTTCTTAGGCTTCAAAAATATATTTTTCACCTCCAAGTCAAGGGAAATCCCTACTGACTTCACATTCAATCCTCTTTCTCCAACAGAGATTCCTCACCCTCACTTTCTAGGAAAAAATATCAAATAAAAAGAGGAAAAAATTATCACAGATACTTGGATATATGTCATCTATACCAAGTTTTCAGAATTAGATTCTACTCTAAACTTCTAAATCAGATCAGATGCTCCACTCCATTAAGAAAAAAATAACGATTTCTGGGTCATTTGTGAATTCTGGTTGACCTAAGGGTTTCAAATATGCATATGGACTACCTCAGATTTTAGTGTAGTCTAGTTTCTTTGATGTTAATCCAATTATTACAGTGAATCCAAAATTCTAACTCAAGAGAATTCATCTAGTCTTCTTGGGTTCTCTAAACCAGGGCTGGATAGGGGTACATGCTGAAGTATAATAAAGGCTCATTTCAGACATTACCATTAGGACCAAGTAACCTTTTAAAAACTGCAATATGAATAAATCTTAAATTTTTAAATTCTAAAATCAGGTAATAATTATTTATTGAATGTCCAACAAAGAAAGTAGTGCACCAAATAATTGGCTTGTGTTTTAAAGGACACCTTCCCTATATATTTTAAATTAAATAGAGCTCGGGGAGTTAGGATATAAGATTCACAATTAACATTTTAAATTCAAAGTACACTTGGGTATATATAAAAAAGAAACAGCAAGAACAGAAAGTGAAATGCAACATTGGTCCTAATCTGTTTATAGCAAAAATTTTTGTATAAAATGATATGCTATTTAAGTTCTTTCTGGTTCCTCTTCCCATATGTGTGTGTATATACATACATACATACATACATACATATATGAATCTATTATATGATTATGAGAATACATGAGATAAAACATACATGTGTAAATTTTTAATGTGTTTGGAAAAAAGTTGTTACACTTAATATTAGGATGTACCTACAATCTCATCAATCTGAATGTTCCCTCTAGTGATTTCACCTCTGCAACATCTCTCAAATATGTCCCCTTCCCCCTCTGGTACCATTCTGGTATAGGCACCCATCATCTCTTGCCTTGATTACTGCAATAGCCTACTGGGGAGTCTGCCTACCTCAAGTCTCTCTACACATTCAAATCTTTCCTCCATTCAACATATAAATAATTAAAGTGATTTTCCTATTGTACAAGTCCAATCATATTACCTCTTTTTTCCTATTCAATAAACTCATGATCACCTCCAAGATCAAATATATATAATTCTCTCTATGGGCATTCAAATCCCTTCATACTCTAACCCCTCCTACTTTCTAAATCTTCTTAAATCTTACACCATGTCTCATTCTCTTCAATCCAATGACACTATCCTCCTGGCTACCCAAAGAAGCAAGTCCTTTTTTCAGCTCCAACCATTTCCTCTCTGGCTGACCCCTATGCCTGAAATGCTCTCCCTCCTCATCACTACTTACTGGCTTCCTTTAAATTCTTTCTAAAATCCTATCTTCTTTAGGAAAGATTTTCAAACCTTCTTAATCCTAGTGTCTCCCTCTCCTAATTATTGGCTCCTTATACTGTATTTTGCTTATCTGTTCATATTTGTTTGCCAAGCTCCTTAAGGGGAGGAACTGTTTTGCCTGTGGGGTGTGTGCGTGTGCATGTGTATGCGTGCTTATCCCTAGCTCATCAATGTCTGGGCACATAGACACTTAAAAATGTCTACTAAATCAAGACTGCTACTCCTGCACAAATACACACACACACACACACACACACACACACACACACACACACACACAAATCTATCTATATAATGTATGTGCATGTATATGTGTATATGCATATGAATACACTTATCAATCGAATTTATAGATTGTCCATCCACTTGATTATTACAATTTGGACAATAGGCATTCTTCGTTCACTTGGTGTTTCTTATGTGGATAATATAGTCAAACTCTCAAAAAGTCATAACTCTCAGGAGGTGATTCTTTAGTCATCTGGGGCTTGGTACATCTGGCACACTGTTATTCACAAATAGGAGTACCTGAAAGACCTCACTATGCACAAAGAACACTTCTCTAACTTGGGTCTTTAACAACAGTTAAATCTTTGACAATAACATATCTCCCTATTTTATGTTCTACCTGACACCTACGATCAGAGGGTCACCAAACAGGTATTTTTTGTTTATCTTTGAAGAAATCTTAAATGATTTTGATGTATGGATGAGGCATAATATTTAAAGATACCCCTTAATGTAATATTTTGCCTTCCAAAACAATATTTATTCTCAAATCTAAAATAAAATTTTAGGCAAATTAAAATTGTTATTAGTGCTAATGGCAAATGAAACCCAAACAAGTCAATATATTTTTTTGTCAAAAGCATAAATTAATGTCAGTTTCTAAAAACAAGAATTCTAAAACAAGAAATAGATTTTAGGTCATTTCCAAATTTTAAAATTATACTACATCTAAATGATTGCAGACGAACATTTTATATTTTTGCATAAAGATCCCTAGGTAAATTTTCCCCTTCAATATATCAAGCATTCTTTTATTATTTTATAGCCAAGCTTATTAGCTAACTGCTAATAAAAACAGAAGAGCTGCTTGGTTAAAATCATTATGTTCTCTGTTGAGATTATTTTGTAAATAAACACAACTTGAGAAAATGGGTCTAATATTTAATTAGACTTTAGCTTCTCAAAGGTTTTGCCAGCAGAGCATAAGCTGTAGCAGGTCCTTCCAAACTATAAACATTTTTAAGTACAGGTCTAATAATGGACTGTACCAGGGCTGTGCTGGAGCCAGTTCAAACTCATTAATGAGATACAGTGTGAAATATTCAGGGTAAGCATTTTACAGCTTAGAAATCAGCAAAAGCTACAAATCATACATTGTTCTATTGATTGTCTAAACTTAAATGAGAATATTTAGACTTTATAATATTATTATAACTATATAAATATAATGCACATAATAATTATATCATATTGTAATATGGAATTATATAATAAAGATTCTATTTAATTTTGTTTCAGGGAAAAGCTTAGAAATTTTGAAATTTCCTGAAAACCACTCACTCTTCTTCTCTTGTTTAATTCTGGTGTCCCAACTTACAATTCATTTATGCATCTTGTTCCAGGTATACATGTGTCTGTCTGTCTGTCTGTCTCTCTCTATATATATTACACACACACACACATATATATGTAACTAGATACATGTAAAATAATAAAGATAATAAATATATTAATATTTAATTATTATAGTGTTAACAAAAACTACTGATATTCAAACTCAATAATGGAAAAACTAATAATGCAGATTAAATTTAATTTCTATACAAAACTGATAAAATTTAATTTTTAAGTCACATTTTTCAATTATATAACCATCTTATTTAGTTATAAGCTTCCAAAACACTATCTTACTTTAGCATAGAATATTTCATACTAAATTTAGCTGTCATCAACTGGAATATAATAATCTGTAAGAGGTCATTTATTTTAAATAATATGCAAAATTTTTTAAATTTTAGGTCTAATTTATGAAACTAAATTTTTAACTTGCTTTAAATAGTGCTTAAGGTTATTTTTTCAAGCTGTTCTACCTTGCATTTTAAAGTAATGTTTAAGGATATCAAATAAAGCAGAGGGCTAAGATGTCAGATAACAAAAATATTCTATTTTTATGATATAAAATTACACATTAATATATTTTCACATTATAAACAAATGCACATTATGTAATATTATTAAAATATAAGATTGGATGAATTTCCATCTGCTACAATGTCTTCTTGGTTTAAAATAGAATATTTTTCTGTCCCAATATAAAATGAAAAAGTTTCTCTTAGATGATTTTCGTAAGTGTTTCTTAAGAATTCTGTTTAGTTCCTAGTATGAGCAAAAGAATGGTTGCTAGGATTTAAACAGAACAAATGGAGCATTAATTGAATTTAAACTTCAGGAGTTCTGCATATAATAAATTGCCATGTTTGACATATATCTTCTGAGAATATTTTATTAGAATTAATGAATTTGATTCTGTCTAGGAAAGTTGTAGTGCTGTACTCCAGACACATAAATGTTGAAAAAGCACCACCATATTATCTGAATCCCATTTATTTGCACATTAAAAAACAAACAAAAAGCAACAAAATTAAAAACCAGTAGCACCCAGGCAAGTCTTTTAGCTGTCATAGTAATACCACAAGTTATACAATGGCTATAAAAACATTATTAACACTAAAATTCTTAGTGGTTATAGGGAAAACAGGAAGCGATGTGGTAGACTTATGACAACAGCAATATTTTTCCTAGCCTTAATTATAGTTTACCTGTCAAAATGAAAAGTGAGAACAACAGGAGTACAAGCAAGAAAAATAATCTTATTTTTACATATATGTCATATGGAGAAGCATTTTTGTTAAGAGCATTTTATAGAAGTATTCCTACTTAACAGCTTTGTTTGGTTTATGTTTTGGCAACCAAAACTGACATATAAATCAGTAAGAAAATTTAGTGGTAACTATAGAAGGAAAAAAGCATATTAAAAAGTCATCCTTAAATTATAACCTACAAATTTGGATCAATGGACAACACGGAAACAAAGTAAAGACTGACAAATTGCTCTTTAGGGGGGTGGGGGGGCATTAAGATTGGGGGAAAATTGTAAAACTCAAAATAAATAGAATTAAAAAAATTATACCTACAAATATAATCACAAGAGTAGTAAAAATAAAGTGAGTTTGAATCATCCTAACACAGTGGACTAGAAAATGTATTTGTTAGTCTCTGTCAGAATGGTGTACCCTCTCTCTCTCTCTAAATGTGCCCTGGAAAATAAATGTATAAAATGACAATAAATGAAATTTGATTTTTAATAACTTAGTTATTATTAGTGGCATGCACCAATTTGGCCTTAGAATAATGTCATCTTTATTTTTGTCTTTTCCTCTAAGGATTGCTTACCTGTGTAAGATCTGGAATATCACCTTTATCAATGCCAACTTGCTGTGAATAAAAAATAAGTGATTTAGTGGAAAATTTTATTCATTCTTTCATAACTTAAATTGCATCCCAAAACAATAAAAAACCTATAGGACCATTGTTTTAAATATTACAAGATAGACTGATTTCATTTGGATCACATTCACTTTCTTGCAAATAATAAGATACAAAAAATATTCTGTTTCTATATCTGGATGTACATCATATATACTTTTTACTACATCTCAAGCAAGATGTTATAGAATTTTATTTAATAACACAAACTTTGAAGACTTTCTGATTGGTCAGTCAGTAATAATCACGACTACCACAAGTAGCATAACAAAATAATAATGAAACTGACAAGATTTTGACAAGAGCTTTACAGTTTCTATGTGTCTCACAGCAGTTCTGTGAGAGCAGTACTATTACTATCTGCCTTTTAGAGAAGAGGAAACTGAAGCTCAAAATGGGAGCATGATGTGCTAGAATTGGAGTCAGGAAGACCTGTTTTCAAAACTTCCCTCTTGTGCTTACTACGTGACCCTGAATATATCACTTAACCTCTCTGAGTGGGCTGAACTAGAGGGCCTCAAAGGTCCGTTCCAACTCTAGGCTTACGTTTTTGTGATCTATCATCCCTAGTTAAGTGATTTGCCCCAGGTCAAAGAGCAATAAACTCTGAGGAAGGATTTAGAACTTTGGTCTTCCTGATGAGTCCAATATGATATCTATGCTATTAAGATTTTAATTGTCTTGACTGGTAAAGGGAATTCACATTGAAGAGATTTCTTCTTCTAATGAAGATAAAAAGCACTTTCTCAGCAACTAAGAGATCTTAGGGTGACCTGGGACTACTATTTGATTGAGACGTTAGGTGACTTGTCTGGGATAACCCAGTCACCTCATGTCAGAAGCGGGATTTGTATCAAGGTTAACTCCAAGGTGGCCTTTTTAGTTTAATTATAATTATGAATAATTAATTCTCCAAAGGGCCGAGTTATTGGTATCCTACTCAAAAAAGTTTCTTTAAATGGTTCTACTAGTTGAAGCTAGTGAAGTAAAAAAGGACACTAAATTTGGTGTCAGTTTCACTGCTGACTGGTTCTGTTATCTTTGTCATCAAATTTCTCTGAACTTTGGTTTTATTAACTGTAAAGTGAGTGCAACACCTAACAAATACAGGTTTGTTCTAGGTATAGAAAATATAGGAGCATGAAGTTCTTTCCAATCACTGTGTATGTGAGTTATCAGAGCATTATAGAGTGCAGTCACACTGTGTAAGCTGCCTTGGAAATGAAATTATAAATCATGCTATTTCCTTGAAAATACATTTGTTAATATATTTTTTCTGGATATATTGATATATCTTTTTTTTTTAGGTGTTTTTTTTGTAAGGCAATGGGGTTAAGTGGCTTGCCCAAGGTCACACGGCTAGGTAATTATTAAGTGTCTGAGGCCAGATATGAACTCAGGTACTCCTGACTCCAGGGCTGGTGCTCTATCCGCTAGGCAACTGAGCCACCCCTTATTGATATATTTCTTAACAAAGGCTGGAAGGGATCTAAGCAACCTTTTGATAGGTCAGTAAGTTAATAACTATATAATAACTCATATTTTAAAAAGTATATTCTTTAAAAGTTGTATCTAAAAACTGGAACTGTCCCACATTAACTAATTTACTAGTTTTGGGTTGTAGAGGAACTTTTTGAACTAAATATTTACCTCCTCCTTAACTCTCCCACATCCTAAGAATCTAGACTCTTCCCTTGAAGGTTCTATATGAAATATCCTAAATTTCAAATAAATCTGTTATTGAAAAGTATCACAGAATTTTAGTCCCACCTCTTCCTAAATCATGACTCCTGTCCAGAAGACTCCTGAAAAGTGGCCATATAATTAGCACTTCAAGACCTCCAATAATAGGCAATTCATGACTCTATGAGACAATCAATTCCACTTTTAAAGGAATGTAACTGTTAAGACATTTCTTCTTTATAATGAGCTGAAATTAATCTCCATGTAATTTATATCATTATTTTGCCTAATAGGGACAATATAAGTTTTGCTCTATGGTGCTTTCTTCCAACAGATAACCTAACAAATTTTAGTCATCTTCCATCTAAGTGTTTTTTTTCATATTAAACATATCTAATTTCTTTAATCAATCCTTATATAATATGATTTCCAAGATATATTCCTATTGTAATTGACTTCCCTCAGTATATGCAGTAATTTGTTAATGTACCTCCTAAAAATGTGGCAAATAAAATTTAGCACAGTATTTAAGGATATGCTCTTCCCTAGGTTAAAATGCAGCAGCACTCTTGTATCTATGACTATGCTCTCTAAGACTGCATTACATTTTGGTTATATCATATTGATGAATTGCACTGATTAAATATCTTCTTTTTTTAAATTAAAATTTATTTTTCCTGATTATTGTAAACATAATAAATTTCTATTAAATATTTACAATATAAATATTTACAAAATTTACAATATAAATATATTTACAACATTAATTTTTGAAATATTTTGAATTCTACTATGCCCAAAGGGCTATAAAACTGTTCATGCTCTTTGATCCAGCAATACCATTACTAGGCCTGTATCCTGAAGAGATCATAAAAAAAGGGTAAAAGATCCATATGAATAACTACTACATGTCCTTCAGTATTGAAGAGAATAATATCAACCAAGCAATTAATAGATGTCATGAGTTGTATAATTATGTTTATTATAGTGAGAGGTATGCTAAAGAAGGCATTCTATTCACTTGCCTTTACCAGAATCATTCCACTCTGTGGCCTGATTAATAGGAAATGGGAATATTGGTGATGGTCTGGCTGTTATAGGAGTCTCCTGGTCTTAAACTAGTTTTGCTTCTGCCGGTATCAGTGAGGCACCACAGTGCACCATCAATGCCAAGAAAGTACCAGCATGTAACATCTGGTGATAGAATGCAGTGACCCAATAAATCCTAACCTGTCTCTCAATGGACCACTCATCAGTTCAGTGGTTCCTCTCAAACCTTCACCTTTGAGCTACTCGTCATTAGCATGTAATATTTATGTAATATCTGGCAACAGAATGCAACTACCAGATTCATCCTAAATTGACTCTGGATGGACTACTCATCAGTTTGGCTTCTCCTCACAGACCTTCCTGGGTTTCTCCTCCTCCCATATCAGTGAGGAAACATGGTGCACCACCAAGGCCTGGTAAGCACAAGCAAGTAATATTTGTTGACAGAATGTGAAAACTTTGTACGTCCTAACCTATCACTTCATGGATCAATTGTCAGTTTGGTCTTTCCTTGTGAGTTCACATATACAAAAAATATTCATAGAAGCTCTTTTTGTAGTGGCAAAGAATTGGAAATTGAGGGGATGTCCATCAATTTGGGGAATGGCTAAACAAATTATGGTATACAAATGTGAAGGAGTACTATGGTTCTGTAAGAAATTATGAACAGGTGGACTTCAGAAAAGCTGTAAAGACTTGCTTGAACAGATGCTGAGTGCAGTAAACAGAACCAGAACACAACATACATTTTAACCATAATATCAAGTGATGATCAACTATGATGGACTGAGCTTTTCTCAACAGTATAATTACCAAACATAATTCTAAAGGACATGTAATGGAAAATACCATCCACATATAGAGAAGAAATTTTTGGAGTCTGAATGCAAAACAAAAACATACTACTTTCAATTTTTTCCCTTTCATAGTTTTTTTCCCTTTTTTGTACTGATTTTTCTTTCACATGGAAGCATGTTTAATACAGTTGTACATGCATAACCTGTATCAGATTACTTGCTGTGAGAGGGAGAGGAGATGGAAGGGATCTTCTCTCCACGCAGAAAAATAAATAGCAAATCCTTTCTTTGCATGTAATTGAAAAAACAAATAAATTATTTAAAAAAAACAGATTGAGTTCCACATTTTTCTGCTTCCCTTACTTCTCTCCCCTTCCCCATCCATTTCAGCAAGAAATCTGATCTAGAACATATATGTAAAATCATGTTTAACACAATTTCCATATTTTTCATGTTATGAAATGAAAGGGAAGTAAACCATAAGAAAGAAAAAACATAAAACCAATTTTTTAAAAGTAAAAGTAGTATGCTTTGATCTGCATTCAGACTCCATAATTTTTTCTCTGGATATGGATGTATTTCCATCACACATCTTTTAGAATTGTCTTTGTTCACTGTATTACTGAAAAGAGCTATGTCTGTCTAGTCTTTTAACAGCACAATGGTGCTGTTAATGTTCTGCTCACTTCACTCAGAATTCTAGATCAAAGGTTATGGATAGTTTTATACCCTTTGGACCCCTAAATATCTTGCTACATACTTAAATTCAATTCAAGACTTTGTATTTATCAAATATTATTTTTTTAGCACACTGTTAAGCCCATTGATAATTTTATATCCCAAATCTCCCAACCAAGTTTTAGTGACCTTTCAACTTTGTGTCATCCCCAAATTATTCATAAAATCTTGTCATTAGCAGTACATATTAATCTTTTATTATCCATCACTTATTAAATAACTATCATAAATACTCAACTTAAAAATGATGCTCTGAAGTCAAGGTTAAAAAATACATATACTTCTAAAACACCATCTTGTAATCATGTGTATTCCTATGCATACGTGTTAATCCAAAAAGACTCAGAATGATCTGTTACATTTATACAGTGAGTATAACTAGTACTATATATGTACGTGTGTGTAATGTATATATATATATATATACATATATATATCAAATATTAACATAGACTAGTATAAAGATTTTCAAAATGAAAATATATATTACCTATGGAAATAAGAAAAAAGAAAACCATCATGTAATCAAGCAAGCAAAACTATTACTTAGGAAAAAAGCTTAAGGATAATGGATACTTATTTTTAAAAAGATAGGAAACCATCTACCTTTTAAAGTATCTTTCACTCCACTATTATACTTGAGTAAATAGAAAAGTGAAGAGAGCTCCATTTTGTAAATAGATTATTTCCCTATAGATTTAGAACTTAAGACTGACAAACTACCTCATACTAAGACATTACAAGGAAGTACATGTAAACAATATGGAATGATCTGGTCAGAGAAGAAATGAGCTGCTTCTAAAAGTAAGGAGACTCATAATTGTGGTAAATATTAAAAATAGCCATCTAGGTAATTTTGTCAAAAATGCTATAGAGAAGGTATAGCTTCTGCTTTGGGTGGAAAACTGGATAAGATGACCAAAATTCTTTGTAATCTAAGATTTTGTGATTTTATTATTTTTTTGTTTTTTTTTAAGTTACACAATGTGTTCTGCACCTTCATATATAAAATTCAACATTACTTACCTCAGCAACTTTAAGAAATTCTGAGACTCGTGTCATTCTTGTTAGAAATCGTTTGTAAATTTCTAGGGCATCTTTGCATTGACCCTTCTTCATCTCAAAAAATTTTTCTAGAAATGATAGATAAAATAATTAGCAATATGGAAAATAAAAGTAATATAAATTAATTCCACTTTACAATTGTGACAACTAAAGTTAAACTAGATGGTAATATTAGCACAAAATATATTTAGATGGTCTTTTCTCTCTAAGGTTAACAAGACATTATTCTTATTGGGTTCAACTAAAGTTTTATATTCATCTTTGTTACCAGCCTCTCACTTAACCACATTCAATAAATTCCAATTTTCTAAGCAAAGGTCAACATTAAGAAAACTACTGAGGTAACAACTGATTAATTTTTAAGATTACAATTATATGAATAGATGCAGAAAAACTTTTGAGAGAAAAATCATGTTAAAAATGTTTTAAAATCATTTGCTTCCTAAAAATGCCCCAAAGAATCTTTCTTTAACACAATCAAAAGCATTTCACTAATACCAATATTGAATCTTTACTTGTAATAGAGAAATGAAGGAACAACAGAAGAAATTTGCCCTCTATTTATATTTGACAGAGCATAAGAATGCTACTGATAACAGTGTGAAATGAAAAAGTATACTATAGAAATATACAGGCTAAGAAATATAAAAGTCAAAATTATCTCTATCTAGAGCTAGTAAAAATACTAACAATAGCAGCTGCATTTATATATTACTTTAAGGTGTACAAAATATAAAAGAAGTGGATTTGGCATTATCATCACAACAAAAATGTAAAATGGGTGCTATTGTCATTTTACAGATGAGGAAACTGAGACAAAAATGGTTAAATGACTTGTCCAAGGTCTTATATTTACTAAGTATATGAAACCATATCTGAACTTAGGTCTTACTGACTCCAAGAAGAGATCTCAGAAAACCCTAAAGAACAGTAACAAAAAGTTACTGAAACAATTAAAAACTTTAATAAAAAAATACTGAAGGACACAAAGTAAACCTACAAACCTTCAGTGTTTCTGTATATTTCAAACAAAATACTGAAGAACAAATTAAAGGAAATTTTTTTTTACTGAAAATATTAACATTTTTAAATATCTAGGGGCTATTAATCAAAATCCCCAGGACACAAAAACCTAAGTACAATGCTCATTCTTTAAGAAGTGACTAAACAAATTGCAGTACATGATTTCAATGAAATATTATTTATAAAGAGAAATGAGAAATGTGAAAACTTCAGGGAAGGTAAAAGAATGAGTTAACTGATGAGGTGAAGTAAGCAGAAGCTGAAAAACTATAGCTCTATCTTTATCTGTACATGTATGGTGTGTGTGTGTGTGTGTGTGTGTGTGTGTGTGTGTGTGTGCGCGCACGCGCGCATGTGTGTGTGTGTGTGTGTGTGTGTACTATAATAAAACAAACAATAACAAAGGAAAGGAGGAAATTTTAATATCAGGCTATTATGATTAAGCTTGGTTCTAGAAAAAGAACTGAGAAAATTCTTCTTTACCAGGTAGGGAGTTAGAGGTATTAGTGCATATACAAATTAAAGTAACTCTGAGGTACTACCTCTTGCTGACAAATTTGAAAGGTAAGTTGATTTTGATGAGAACCACTCCCCCTTTATAAAACTTGTTTCAAAAGATGGTTCACAGGGTAGAGAAGTAACTGATTCAGAAATGAAGGGGATATAAAAATAAGTTACAAATTAAATTCTATTTTTAAATTCTAGCTATAAGTGAATTACAAGTGAATTTTTTTCACAGAAATAAAGATCTAACCATTGGTTAAAGTACTTGCTATTCATGATGGTCTGTGGCAATAGAAATCTATTGAGGCAATGCTTTAATGGATGACACAAAATAATTTCAATTGCATATAGATAAAGGATCAACAGTATTATGGGAAAACAGAAGAAAATAAAAATAAAATGAATATAGCATCATAGGATTACAAATTATATTACAAAGAAGTACTATATCCAAAAAAAAAAATCCCTGGCACTTGTTAGAAAAAAGAAGAAAAAAGCAGAACTCTAGACCAGATTAGATGAGAAAAATCTAGATAAATACAGCATAGAAGCATAGAGTATATAGAATATGGTAGCATACTGTTTAATATGACCCAAAGCAAAAACTATTAGAGAAATGCTAGAAAAACTAGATGACAGCTTTACAATTGAGATCAGTTTCTTCTTCAAATGATCTAAACAAAGTCATAAAAGAAAAATAATCATAGGAAAATAGAAGTTAGCATCTTGCATAACTGGGAAATTCATAATCTGATGGAGTGGAAAAGAATATAAAAAGAAAATAGAAATTTCAATTAAAATTTAAAAAACTTTTTGCACAATTTATTCAGGCAGAATTTAAAAAAGGATAATAATAATATTCAATAATCTTTATATAGTGCTTACTATTTTATGTACCAGGGACTGACTAAGCATTTTACCATTATTATCTCATCTGATCCTCAAGACAATCCGGGAGATAGGGGTTGCTATTATCCCAGTTTTACAGATGAGATAACTTTAGCAAACAGGTTAAATGACCTACCCAGTAACATAAAACTAGTAATTGAGGCCAAATTTGAAGTCAGGTTTTTCTGATTCAAACCACTGAGCCAGGTAGCTGCCCCCAACAGCCAAAAAGACAAAAGATACAATTTTAAAAATTGGAAACTTTCAAAAACCATCTGAACAATCATTTGATCCTGCAAATTAAAATAGTCCATAGGTACCACCTCTTTATGCATATAGGCCCCATTTATATTAATCTAGCCTTAGATTCTTCCATTCCAGTTTTACATCACACATTGCTTAAGTAATAACAGATATGAGATATCCCTTAGATGTCTCAAATTCAACACGCCCCATTCAAAATCTTTTTTCTAAAAATCCATTCCACTTCTCATGTTAATGTCAAGGGTATCCTTCTAGTCATACAGATTTGACTCCTCAGTATTACTCTCAATTCTTCATTTTTACTAAAAGCTATAACTGAAAAGCTTAAAACAAGATAAAGTGGTATGTGTTATTAGTTACAACCATTCTATTGGTTTTCTTAGAAGCATAGTTAGGAGGAGCCTCTGAAGTTATCTAGTTCAACTCCTTCATTTTATAGAGGACCAGGTGTTTATACACTATTTTTCCTGTACAAAAGTAGAAGAATGTTTTCTGCTTCTTAATACCTTTCATGTTGAAAAGTATTCTAATAAGTTTTTTTAGCTACATAACAACATTAGGTCTCTATTTTCAATGAAAGAATGTTTTAAATGAATTTATTTACATTGAACACCAAGTATTATATAAAAAGGAGAACCGAGAGCCAACTACCCTTTAATTATTATTTTAATTGATTTGTACATAATGGCTTATTTGTTGCTTTTTTTATTACATTCATCTTAGGGTAAGACTTTCCTATATTCTTTCAGTACAATATATTACCAACTATAAATTTGGTGTTTCAATTTCCCTAATTAATTATATGTAATCAAATAAATTAGTTATTCAGGTCCTTTGTCTTACAATAAAAACCTTTTGGCAATTTAATTACTAATTTATGCCTCCAATAGAAGGTAAACAGGGGATATGAAATGACTGTAAATTCAGACCTACAAAGATAAGAGCAGTCACTTGAAAATACAAGCTAAAATGAATTTTGGAGATACTGAGCTTTTGCCTCTTCTCTAACATTACATAGATGAAATGATATCATAAGCCATATTCTTTTTTCCCTTTTTTTAAAGAGTTTTCCAAGGCAAATGGGGTTAAGTGCTTGCCCAAGGCCACACAGATAGGTAATTATTAAGTGTCTGAGGCCGGATTTGAACTCAGGTACTCCTGACTCCAGGGCTGGTGCTCTATCCACTGCATCACCTAGCCGTCCCCCCCCCCCTTTTTTAAAAAAAAGTTCTATTTGTTTTTAAGTCAATGGTTTTCCCAATTTCCCTCCCCGTTTCCTGAGAATTATTCCACATAACTACTTGTTTAGATTTTTAAAAATAAGAGAAAAAAAAATCAGCACAACTCATCAATAGTCTAAAAAAAAAAACCATGCAGGGGACCTTCCATTTCCACAAAGTGGTAGGTTAGGGGTGTTCTCTTATATCTCTTCATTCCATTTATGCTTGATCTTTATTATTTTGCTGTATTTGCTTTGGACTTTTGATTTTTTTGTGTGGTGTTGCTATTCTTTCCATTTATATTAATAGAGTCAACTTACTTTATGTAAGTTTGTGTGGATCTTTCTAGAATTCTCTTTATTCATCATTCATCATTAGTAATAATGCAGGAATAGTCCATTCTTTATGTAACACGATTTATTTAGCTATTTCCCCAATCAATGGGTATCTACTACTTTATTCCTTTTTTTGCTATCACAAAAAGTACTGTCAAAAATATTTTGGTGTATATGGGAACTTTCTTATTATCAATGACTGGGATTTAAACCAAGCAATGGAATCTCTGGTTCAGAGTTTGGGCATTTTAGTTAACTTTATTTGCATAATTCCAAATTGCTTTCACAATGATTATTCTATTTCAGTTCTACCAACAACACATACCAATATGCCTATCATCCCACAAGCCCTCCATCACTGGCTTTTGCCATTTTTTGGGAATGAGGTAAAATTTTTTTGGGTATGAGGTAAAAATTGTTAATTTTCAGGTAAAACCTCAAAATTTTGCATTTCTCTCATTATTGATAATTTAGAGCCATCATGTGGTTGTGACATTTTTCAATTCTTCTGAGAACTGTTTGTTCGTATCTTTTGACCATATACATATTGAGGAATAGCTGAGTCTAAAATATATATTTATTAATTGTTGATATGTCCTGGATACTAAACCCTTATCAGAGAAATTCTATCTTTTTTTCCATTGAATTGCTTCCCTCTTGCCTTAAGTGAATTAATTCTGTCTGTGAATAATTTTTTTTTGTGTAATTGTTTTGTGTAATTGAAGTTATTTATTTTAGTTTTTTAATTGTCTCTAGGAAGATATTTGCTAGAATAGAATATAGAATGGAGCAAAAACAGTTGGCAAAAGAAACTGAAAAAAATTGAAGCAAGCTTCTCTGATAAAGACCTCATTTTTCAAACATACAGAGAACTGAGTAAATTCATAAAAATAAGAGTCAGTCCACAATTGATATATGACCAAAAGGCAATTTTCAGATGAAGTAATCAAGGCTATCCATCTGAAGTACTATCTCATACCTGAGATTTCCTAACAGGATAGAAAAGGAAACTGACAACTGCTGGAGAGGATGTGGGAAAAATGAGACATAAATACATTTTTGGTGAAATTATCAACCATTTTGTAGCATAGTTTGGAACTATTCCCAAAGGGCTGGGAAATGTAGGTGTGTGTTTTTATATGTGTCTTTGACTAAGAAATACCATCACTAGGTCTGTATCCCAAAATAGATTTTTAAAAAATGAAAAAGAAAAAGGACATTTTATATTCTCAGGAATAAAATGATCCCAGTCAATTCTGAAGTACTTATGATGAAAAGTGCCACCCCTCTTCAGTTACATAATTGATGGTATATTGAAATACAGATTGAAGCAAACTTTTCGTAACTTTATTTTTCTTGATGGTATTTTTTGGGTCTATATTTCCTTTCACAATGACTAATATGGAATTGTTTTACATGACTATACAGATATAAACTATTCTGTAATGCTTGCCTTCTCAATTAAAGGATGATGGCTAAGAAGGAAGGGAGAAAATTTAGAACTGAAAAGTTTTAAAAATGAATGGTTTTTATATGTAATTGGGGAAAATCAAAATACTAAAATACTAAAAAAAGACCATATCCTCTTATCCAGACAAGACAGGTATACGATGTTTCTTTTCCATTTTTAATAGCATAATCTTTAATAATAACTTCACATAGCCATTTAGAATACATTGTGGAATATGGTATGGAGTGCTAAGACTAACTTACGCCAGACTTCTTTCCAGCTTTTTTCAAGTAATGTCTTTGTTCTTTGTAATGTCATTTATGTTTTCCATTAAGTTCTATTATTTCTGATTCTCCCTAGGAATAGATTCTTATGTATTCCATTTATCTATTTTTTTAAAAACAGGTATCAGTTGGTTTTGCTGACTTTTTGAATGTGGACTAGAAGTGTTATTACTTTTTCATCTCTACATATTATCATTTTTTCTTGATTTTTCCTGATCTTTTGCTTTCCAAATGAATTTTGCTATTTATCAGATTCTATAAAGCATCCCCTTGGTAATGTGCTTGGTAAAACATTAATCTGACATTATTTGGTAAAATATAAATGAACTTTGGTAATAATGCCATTTTTATCATAGTGGCTTGATCCAGTCATGAGTACTAAATATTCATATTTCTTTCTTTAAGGAATACTTTGTAATTAAACTGATTGTTAAATTCATCCAGTGATATTTTGTGGATGTTATAGCTCTCTGGAATAGGTTTTTCTTTTCTATTTTTGCTTCTTGGGGTTTTGTAATTGTTATAAAGAAATGCTATCTATTTCTGAGTTTATTTTGTTGCCTTCTACATTGCTGAAGTTATTGTCTCAATCATAATCTTTGCTAAGTCCCTAGAAAATTCCAAATTTATGATCATATCAGAAAATAGAGATACTTTTATCTTCTCTTTAACCACTGATACTCCTTATCATTTTCTTGACTTATTGCTTTTGCAAGCATTTCCAGAATTATATTAAATAACAGAAGGGATAATGGACATCCTTGCTTTACTCTTATATTTACTGGAAAATATTCTTGTGTATCTCTACTAAAAATGATACTTGCTTTTAGTTTAAGATAGATGTCCTGGTGGAGCCAAGATGGCAGAAGGAGAAGAGTCTCTCTTAGGTACTCTCTCCAAAATATTTCAAAAATCTTAAAATTATGACTCTAAATTTTTGAGAGACAAAACCCACAGAAAGATCCAGTGAGGCAATTCTCCAGCCCAAGGTAACCTGGAAAATAGTGGAAAACCTCCATTCCATGGGGTTAGAGGGGTGACCTGCCAGAGTGAAGGAACTTCAGCCTCCTGGGAACAGCCCTAGAGCGCCTGGGAGCTGCGGTTCTCAGCAACAGAAGCAGTTTCCTGACCTGCACCCCAGAGAACACTGGGCATAACTTGGAGGATCAGCAGGGAGACCTCTGCCAGAGTGAGCCCAAAGCCCAGGTCCTCAGGGCAGTTGTGGTAGTCAGTGGCCCAGATCCAAGAAATGGAAGTAGGAGCCAATAAGCAGGAGCCTCCAGCCAACTATGCCCTGAGTGCTCAACCCACCAAAGGTAGGGTAGTAGAGAGAGACTTCCAAGGTCTGTCCTCTGTCCCTGGCACAGGACTCTGGGACCCTGACCATATTTAGATCTGTTGCAGTCTAGGCCCCCACATAGAACAGGGACTCCCCCCCCCCAGCCCCATGGCAGAGGGGTGCATTTGTGGTCATTCAAAGACCAGGGGAACAGTCATAGACTCACACACTGAGGCCCTTGTGGGGGAGTGTCCCAATAATATTCAAAAGCTCAGGAAGCACCCCCAAACCAGGAACAGGCTGGGGAAATGAGTAAATAGAGAAAAAAAGAGGAACTGGACCATTGACAAATACTTTGTCTATGATCCCAAGGAGGATCAAAATACTCAGTCTAAAGATAAGGAAGTACAAACTTCTGCATCTACAGACTCCCAAGAAAAATGGAAGTTGGGCTCTGGCTATGACACAGCTCAAAAAAAGATTCTGAAAATCAAGTAAGGGAGATAGAAGAAAAGTTGAGAAAAGAAATGAAAGAGATACAGGAAAAACATGAAAACAAAGTCAGCAGCTTAGTCAAGGAGAACCAAAAAAATGCTGAAGAAAATAACAATTTAAAAACCAGCATAGGTCAAATGGATAAAACATTTCAAAAACTTATTGAGGAGAAGAATGCTTTAAAAAGCAGAATTGGCCAGATGGAAAAGTAGATAAGAAAGCTCTCTGAGGGAAAACAAATCCTTCAGATGTAGAATGGAGCTAAAGGAAGTTGATGACTTTACAAGAAATCAAGACACAATACTTCAACACCAAAAGAATGAAAAATCAGAAGAAAATGTGAAACATCTCATTGAAAAAAAAAAAAACAACTGATCTGGAAAACAGATTCAGGAAGGATAATTTAAAAATTATTGGGATACCTGAAAGTAATGATCAGGAGAGGAGCCTTGACCTCATTTTTTTTAGGTTTTAGCAAGGCAATGGGGTTAAGTGGCTTGCCCAAGGCCACACAGCTAGGTAAGTACTAAGTGTCTGAGACCGGATTTGAACTCAGGGCCAGTGCTCTATCCATGCGCCACCTAGCCTCCCTATCTTGACCCCATTTTTAAAGAATTCCTACAGGAAAATTGCCCTGATATCCTAGAAGCAGAGGGCAAAACAGAAATTGAGAGAATCCACCAATCTCCCCAAGAAAGAGATCCAAAAAAAAAACCCAACCCCCCAGAAATATTATAGCCAAGTTCCAGAACTCCCAAGTCAAAGAGAAAATACTACAAGTAGCCAGAAGGATACAATTCAAATATCATGGAGCTGCAGTCAGGATCACACAGGACTTAGCAGTGACTATATTAAGGGGTCATAGGGCTTGGAATATAATATTCTACAAGGCAAAAGAGCTTGAAATGCAACCAAAAATCAAATACCCAGAAAAACTGAACATCCTTTTCCAGGGAAAAAGACAGATTTTCAATGAAATGGGAATTTAAAATGTTCCTGTAGAAATGACAAGAACTGAACAGAAAGTCTGACCTTCAAGTACAGGACTCAGGTGAAGCATAGAGGGTGGAGAAGGATAAATTATGATGGACTTAATGATGATGAACTGCATATATTCCTGCATAGAAAAATGATATTGATAATACCCATATGAACCTTTTCATTTAATAGAGCAGGTATAAAGAGCTTTTATAGATGAAGTATAGGAGAGAGCTGAATCTGAAGATATAATATATTGTAAAAATGGAGCCAATGGGTAAAAGGGAAACATACTGGGAGTAAGAGAAATGAGAGGTGAAATAGGATAAGACAGTTCATATAAAAGATATATTTTTTGCAATGATATGGAAGGGGGAAGGCAAGGGGGAATGAGGGAAACAGCATACCCACTCAATAGGGTATAGACATCTGGAGTAAGTAGGAGAGAAAGGGGACAGGGGGAAGAGGGGGGATGTGGGTGATGGAGGAGAGGGTAGAACATGGGAGAGAACAGCCAAATATAACGCATTATCTTTTTTACTTTTTTCAAGGTGCTAGGTTTGGGTACCCCCATGGGGCTGGGTGCTTGGCTGGGTCTCTGGGGCAGTATGTGGGCTGGGGGCCTCTTGGCCCTAGGGCCAGTGCTTTGTCCTCTGTGCCACTCGGCTGTCCTATAGCACACTTAGGCATTGAGATGAGGTGAAGGGAGAGAGAGAATATAGTATATGATTGTCAGGAGGAATGGATGGAGGGAGCAGCGGCAACTGTGGAAAAGTATGGAGGTGGCTTCTGTGATGGACTTATGATGGAGAATGCGATCCCCCTGAGACAGAGCTAATGGTATCAGAATACAGACTGGAACATATATTTTTTCTCTTTCTTTTACTTTATTTCTCATAAGGTTCTATATTTTTGTTCTATATTGGACCTCATCAAAATGAATGAATTCAGTATGACTTACCCCATTCATGTGGAATGTTTTGATAACAAACTGAAATTATAAATTCAGCAAATTTATATTAAGTCAAATCAGTCTTTTCCTCTTCTTCCTGTAACCTACATTTCCCATCCCAAAGAAAGATATACTAAAAAGACAAACATGAGGGAAACTATAGGGGGAAAATATATACGGGGGGAAAGCCAGGTCCAGGGTGCTACTTTTATGCTGTTGATGCTCAAATTTTGCTCACACAATTGGCAATAATATTGAAGGCATATAACTTAAATGGTAGTATCATTAGAAGAAATAAGGAAGAAAGATGAAGGAAATGAAAAACAAATCTATTTTAGACATCTTGAATTGAAGGTGATGACAGAATATCTTAAAAACAAATGCCTAACTGGTAGTTAAAAAAGTAGGACTGGAGCTTGGCAGAAAGGTCAGGGATTGGAGAGTAAATAAGCAATGTCTGAGAAAACTTACAATGTTTACTATTCAGCTCTTAAATTATCAATCAAAAGTTTGCGATGGTACCAAGTTGCTAATATTTCAGCTACAACTACTTCCCAGTTACAATTAGAAAAATCATTAATCTGACATCCATAAAAGGAGATCAGAACTAGATTGTTAAGGTTGCATTTTCCAATGTTTCCTTGAAAAAGGGTTAAAGTTAAAGGGAAATATTTCAGTAATTTTACATACCTAATAAATTAATAACTCCATCATTATAGCAAGCAAAAAGTTTGATGAGATCTTTAAAAAGAAGCATAAATGCAGCATTTATGACACCATTTGTCAGCTCATTTGGATGAACCTATAAATAGATATAAAAAGTCAATTAACTGCATGTTCTGAATTTACAATTTCCTCAAAGCATTTAAAATTTCAGTTGAGTATTTAACAACAATTGATAAAGGGAAATTGTCCTACTAATATGTTAAAAAAAACTCTTCAATTTAAGGAAATTTAATAATGATTCTAAGTTAAAAGATTAATTATTCCATAAAAGATTTCCATTTTATCGGTGATCCACATTGTGATTACTTTTCTCAGTTTGCATTCCACTGCTCTGTTCATTCTATGCAATTTAAATTTATTCCTCAACATCTTTACCTCACTCATTTGTAATTTATTATTGTACAGTTTGAGAAAGTATCCATAGATAACCAAAGAAGGTGTCCACATCAGAACAAATACTCAAAAATGAGTACATGTCTAGAATATATCTATCAAGATAAATCTTCCTATAATTCCTTACTGTCAACAATTTAAAAAAACCTCACTTCTACAGACCTGATTCTCATCTAGCTAAAAGTTTCTCTACTAGTGTAAGATCTCACATTCAGCAAAATCCTACCTTAGATAATTGTTATATTAATCTAAGTTAACAGGCAGTGGATTTGGTTTGGGTGTAAGTGACAGAACTCTTGTACAATCTATCTCACTAACTCTGAGCACTGGAAAAAACAATTCCTGTCCCCTTTTACTTTTGATTTTTCTCCCTCTCCACTCCTAAGTCATTCTCTGGTGGACTATGACTTAGTCTACCCTGCCCTTAAGCACAACAAAATTTTCCCTTGTGAAAATTACTTGTTGATCCTGGATTTTAGATTCCATGTATTCTTTGTAATAAACCTAAGCCTTTTCTTTGTCTAGTGAAGAAGCTCATGGTTTCAAAAGTTCCATCCCCTCTCTGTTAGATGTAAAAGTTAAAGCTTTCCCATAACCACCATTAGAGAAAAGCTCTGAACTAAGGAAACTTATCTCAACACTACCTGAAAAGCATCCCTTGCCAAGGAATCCTTGCTTATCCCTCATTACTTCAGCTCCTAAGAAACAGCATAACACTGGTGTGTTAATTCTTGAGAACAACAAAACCCCCCCCCAAAACTGGCCATATCCCATCTTGAGTCCCATCCTTGTCAATTTTATCTAATTCTCAGGGACCTCTGAGTTTGTGAATTTAAAAGTCTCAACTACATCCTGTTTGTGGACCAAAAATGGCAAAGGCATTCCTTAGAGACAGAAAAAGGTATTCTTCATCCCACATATGTGCTTTGCCTACATTCTTTAATGTAACCAGTGATGATCCCTCAACCCCATGATGTTGTCAATTCCATAAACAATGATGTATTCTGTGTTCTATGCTTATAAAAATAGAGTTGATGATTAATATCTGGTTTTTGGTAATTTGACCCTTCCATTTTTAATAAGTTCAAAGTCTTATAAATAAACTGCTCTCTTGCTTGGAGAATTGTCTCAATTACTTTTTTTAAAATTTCATATGTGACATCACCTATACTTCATAAGATTTCTTCCATTGAGCTTTATACTGCAAAAAATTTGCAGTAGTCATCTTTCCTTTTTTTTTTGAGGGGGAAATTTTTGAGGTTCTAGCCTTCTAAATTATGTCATTATTGGCCTATTTCTCTGTCCCCTAGTAGGTATGAAATTATTTCTGCCAGAATTTGTAACAGATAAATCTTTGAAGGTAGTTTTTCTACTATTCTCTACTATTGTTCTGGTTTTTGGATTCACTCATCTTTTTAAATCATGTAGTTCCAAGATTATACATATTAAAACTCCTTCCTTCCAAACCCAACTTTTCCATGTTTTCTCCAACATAATTCCTCTTTTCCCTGTTCAAATTTATTTTATTCATAATTCTTTGGTATTCAGTTTATTGGAATGAGATAATAAACATCCTGAATCCAGGAAATAATGTATGCAGTTTGTGGTCTTTCCTCATATTCTGTAATCCCCCAATCTTTCATTTACTGAGTAATGGATTACTGTGTAATATCTTATGGTCTATCCTTTTTTTGAGAGTTAGAAAGGGATTGCTTTCTAGAATCTGAGTTTCCTAGAATAATTAAGGTAAAAATACAAGATAAAATATTAACCAATTTTCCTTCCCATCATCCTTAACTACCCATCGAAAAACCTCCAGATATCAGTTTTCTTTTCCTTTTAGGGGATGAGGAATGGTAGTGGTGATAAGGAGGACAAAGAAAATAAGATGAACAAGATCAGAAACAAAGAGATTTTTAGAAAAGCCTTCAAATATTTATATTCTGGAAAGAGTACTTTTGAAAATTTTGAAAATAATGATCTCACCTTTGTTTGAAAGTCATTGAAATGATCCTAAGTGCCTCTCTGCTCAATATAAGTAAATTTCAAAGAGGGGGAAAAACATTCATTCAAATTCCTTAGACAATCTAAGAAGCATGACCCAAATGGTCATATCCCCAAAGATCTTCTAAAACTCTAATTTGGCAAAAATTCAATTTAAGGTGTTTATCCTGTTCTCGTTCTCTCTCTCTCTCTCTCTCTCCCTCCCTCCCTCTCTCTCTCTCAAATTCCTTTGTAAACAGATGGGTATAAATTTTAAATCTTAAAAAATATTACAAGTTACTTCAGCTAGGATATGACAATCAATTTATAAAAAAGAACAGAGTTTTGTGTACCACATGTATGTATAGCTAAATGTCCTAATACGATGCTAAATAGATTATTAAAATATTTATCAACAGGATAAAAACTCTGGTAAGGTCCTATACCAATCTGAAAAGTAACTATGAGTCTAATGATGGATTGAATGTCTACTGTCCAAGAATTAGCTTAACTAAATTTTTACGAGGTCATTAACAAGTTGGCTTCAGAACAATATATTTTTGACCATAACAACCTGAAGATCATTTATTAAGTTCTAGATGCCTTACAATCTCTATCAACATAGGGAATAACCATACAGACAAAACTGTTGTTGTGGTTTTTTGTCCTTCATTCTTTTTTCTTTTTTTTTTTTGGTTTTTGCAAGGCAAAAGGGCTAAGTGACTTGCCCAAGGTCACACAACTAGGCAATTATTAAGTGCCTGAGGTCAAATTTGAACTCAGGTTCCAGGGCCGGTGCACTATCCACTGCTCCACCTAGCTGTCCCTTGTCCTTCTTTCTTTAAAGAAGATCATGATATCAGTGAGGTGACGCCATGACATGCATATGAATTGGGTTTGAGTGAGGGGCTGCTGTACAAAGTCACCAGTCTCACTTTCTGCTCTAAAATCACCTGGTCTGGTGGCCAAATGTGGATCAGGATGACTGGAGAAGGCCCTGGATGAGAGGCAATCAGGGTTAAGCGACTTACCCAAGATCACATAGTTAGTCAGTGTCAAGTGTCTGAGGCAGGATTTGAACATAGGTCCCCTTGACTCTAGGACTAGTGCTCTATCCACTGTACTACCTAGACACCCTCCACAAAATATTAAATTATGTAATCTTTATAGTCTGTTAAGGTACTCTGTATAATCAAGGTATTAAAAATATTTAGGAATTTAGAATTCAGAGAAGAATTTTTTCATTTTAAACTTGCTACATAGATTTCTTTCCTTTTTACTTCTAAGAAAAACCATGCTTCTTATTTATGATGCATTTAATGATAAATCTTTGGTCAAAAATGCAACAGACCAATCAAAACATTGCTCTTTTAGGAAAACATCATCTGGTGTAGAATAATATTTTATTCTGTTGCTTCAGAATGCATTTTTGCAGAAACATATAGATTATCTATAACATTAATAGGAGTAGTATACCCCAGTTCCATATTGCTGCTTTTTTTTTTGTACATGACAAGCAAAATCATCATGGTAACAATTTATTCTTCAACCACATCTTAAAATTAATTTATAAAATATACTTTTTCTCCATTTGGTTTATACATTTTTCAGACCAAAATTTATTTTTTCCTTTTATGTATTTTCCTATTATGTATTTTATGTATTTTCCTACTCCCTATCCTCTAATTTTAAAAACTGGATTATTTATCCCTTGGTGAACTGCTGCTTGCTAACAGCAACTATATTACAAAATATATATATATATATATATGTATATATATATATATATTAAAAATAAAGTAAAATTATTAATCATTATTCAAACTACTTAAAATATTATGGAGTTTGCCAAGGATACCAGGAAGGACCTTCTCTTACGTGCTATGGGGAAAAGAAGAATTAAGTTGCATTTTATTATACTATATTTCTCAAAAACATCAAAATTTTTAAAAGTATTAAAATATTTTAAATATTTTTCACTACTGTATATAAGTGAATTAAATCTATTTCTATTTTTCAACTTAAAAATACAAAAATAAATGATTTTTTTGTAAAGTAGGCTTTTGATAAGGTATTTTTGTTTTTGCTCTGGACAACTGATTTAATCAGCATAGGGTAGTCCCTTTAGCAAAGATGATCAGCAACAGCTCTGTCACCCAAGTAGGAGAGAGAGGCCCAAAACATCCCCTTATCTACTATTACATAATGTCTCTTTTCGATAAATTGGAGTGGAAAAAAAATCCAAGTTTATGGATACATACATCAAATTCAAGCAATGCATCAATCTGTCCCTGCAGTATTGGCATACTCTTTAGTAGCTTTTCAGGAACCATTGTTCTCATTACACCATCAGCTCTGTAAGACAAAAATGAAGACATTATGTTAGATTTTATAAGGTTGTAATTAACTGAAGACCAAATGCATAAGGACCAAATACTAATACCTCATTTACCCTTGCCTACACACAAGGTATGGAACAGGCAGCATTATAAGAGAACTCTGATATTTTAACTTGCAATTCCATACTCTTTCCATGAGATATAAGTTGGATATGTGTACAGTGAAAGAATGGAACTAATGTTGACCTTAATCAGTACCTTTTGCTATTGTTCAGTTGTTCTCAGTCATGTTTGACTTTTCATGACTTTATTTGGGGTTATTTTGGCAAAGATACTGGATGGTTTGCCATTTCTTTCTTCAGCTCAATGAAAAAATGAGGAAATGGAGACAAAGCTAGATAAGTGTCTTACCCAAGGTCAAACTGCTAGTAAGTTTCTGAGGATAGATTTGAACTCAGAAAGATGAGTCTTTCAGTCCAGTACTCTATCCACCCCCCACTCTCTAGTTGCCCTAATCAGTATCTACTTCTACCAAAATAAGGTCAGAGGATTTCAATTAGCATCTACATAGATTATGAAGAAAACTGAAATGATTATATTTAACTTATCTTTGATGGATTTTATTTCATTGTACTTTTATGAGGGTTAGGGTAGAGCAGATGAACAGAAAAGAAAGAATTTCTGAAGCATTTACATTTGAGAAAATAAGCTTAATTATTAGTTTGGAACACATCACTGTCTAGAAAACAAGTTAGATTACAGTACAGTAACTAGAGTCCCACACCACGTTAATATTAGAACCCCTGTCCTTTTCCTTTTTAATTAAAAAGTGGGAATGTCCTCCTAAGAAGCTGTGATCTCTAAAAGGAATCTTCTCCTTTAGTTTACATGGGGATTAAAGTTTGAAAGCTCTCAACAGTTTTTGGAGATAGTAACCACAAAGCTAGAGTTTGCAGGTCTGCCTCATTTACATGCTGAGCTTTCTTCTTCATACCTTCTCCTTGCCTTTAATGATTTTTATAGAGCTAAGGAAGGGACATAAGGTTTGTATTGGATTTTTGGTTAAAAAGAGAGAAGACATTTGAGAAAATATCTATGAAAGCACTCTAAAAAATACAAAGCAGGAGTCTACCAGTACATCTCAAAAATTTACCTGGAAGATCTCTATGCCAGCTGCCAATAATATGGTCCAAGTTTCTACTCTTCCTCAAGACCTACATGTAGTATTAGTAAATTCAGCTCCACCTAATAACTTGCTATTTTGTCCCGATTATGTCAAAGGTTTTGGAAAATGAAGTAAAAAAGACAAGGCATCTCTGGTATAAACCAACATACAAATAGATAAAAGACTCTATCATTATGTGTTATAAGTTAGAAAATTGATTTTTACTTTCACTTGAGCTGCAAAAAAGAAAGGAACCAAAAATAAAGCTGAAATTATTTCTATGTTAAGTTTCTGCCATGGTAAGAAAAATCTCAGGAATACTATTTTTCCAGGCTGATAGCACATAACTGGTATCTTCAAATATAGTAAAATGCTATTATTCAATAGCAATAATATGACTTATATTAGGGAGACTGATTCAAGTACATTGTAATCTCTCTTTTTAACATCTTATGGTTCCTTAATTTAATCAAACCAGATGTTTCTAGATTATGCAATAATCACAACTGTGTTAGTTTGGTGCCAGCTTGAGGGCTCCTATCTACTTGACAGGTAACCTATACTGACTTCCCTATTTCTTGGTATTTTTAGAATAAACTCTGTAAGGAGGAAAGATATTTATCATAAAATATAATGCAAAGAGTATTAGACTAAGGACTAATATGCCATAAACTTAGAGGCAGAAATTATATTATCTTTTATCAGTGCATTCCTAGTATATGCAGATTTTCATCATGACATTCATTTCTAGTACCTGACTACAATATGCTGCATAGGGTGGCTAGGTGGCACAGTGGATAGAACACTGGCCCTGGAGTCAGGAGTACCTGAGTTCAAATCTGGCCTCAGACACTTAATAATTACCTAGCTGTGTGGCCTTGGGCAAGTCACTTAACCCCATTTGCCTTGCAAAAACATAAAAAAGAGACTATGTTGCATGAAACAGATGATGTATAATTTATTATTAAAATGTCATATGCACTAAGTAAATGAAAAATATTGTTTAATAGATATAAATTGTATCATAAAATATAAGAATATCAAAGTATATTTAGAAACATATTATTCAAGCACACGACCATATGACTGTGTGTGTGTGTGTGTCTATATCTATTTTCAGATCTTTCCAGTTGTTTCTCTTATGAGATCTAATCCTTCATCAGCAACTCTTTGACGTATCCTCTTGATTTCCCACAGGAAACTCAAATTCACTATATCCAAAAGAGAACTTCAACTTCCTCCATTAAAATCTATTCCACCTCTAAACTTCATTATTTCTATGATGACAACACCAATCATAGAGTCATTCAGTTTTACAACTTAAAAACCACGCTCAATTCTTGATTCTCTCTTCATATCCCATCAGTTGCCAGGGCTGATTGATTCTACCTCTACAACACTGCCAATATTCACCTCCCCTCTCTTCACCACAGCACGCACAGTCTAGTTCAGACCCTTAGTCCCTCTATCCTTATACTATTATCATATGCTCATAATTGGTCTCCTTTCTTTTTAGTCCCTCCATTCCACCTTGTGTTCTCCACACAGCAGCCAAATTTACAATCCCAAAGCACATAGTTGATCTTGTCATTTCCCTGGTCAAGAAGTTATATCCTGTCTCTTTTTGGCTCTAGAATAAAATACAAATACCTCTGTTTGACATTTAAAGCTATTCAATCTGGCTCTGATCACCTCAACTCACATACTTAACATTCTCCTCAATCTGACCTGTCTATTGTTCTCCATATAAAACATCTTAAGCTCCTGCTTTGTGTTCCTGCTTCCTTTGTATCACAGAACCATTAGTTAAATCACCTTACAATTCAAGGGCAACCTCTAAAAGATGATTTTTCTTACCCTTCCTCCAACTTCACATTGAGCAGTCTCTTGACAGCTAAAATTTGCTTATCTATATCCTTTCAAGAAGAAGCAAGTTCCTTAAAAGTAGGGGCCATTCTATTGCCTGTATCATGAGGGTTTAGCCTTAGGGCCTGACACAGAGTAGGAACTAAAAAAATGGGTGATGAATTGAGTACTTTGCACTTAATATGTTGATATATATTTTCAGCACAATTCCTCAATCAGCCAGTCTCACTTATGAGTCTACCCTATGATAACAAGCTGGTCAAGAAAAACTGACATGTAAATTATTGAACTTAACTTATTTATATGCACAAAAAGATGCTGTAGCCTACAAATTTAAAACTTAAATAAACCATTAAAGATTATTAGCTTACTGGGTCATCAAAAGAACTCTCTGCCAGAAAATAATCACATCATTATTGTCTATAATACACTATTTGTCAACTTCTTTCAAAGATATTAATATCATTAAAATATCTAATTTATATATAATTTTCTCTAATTATCATAAAGTATCATCATTCTCAATTTACACTCTATTAACAATTTTTTTAAAATATTAATACATTTCTATGGCTCTAGTATGCTACAAATCTGTAAGGTAAAACTTTAAATTTTCTAGTTCATCAACTCTAGAAATCAATATGTATTTATGGTCAGTATTTGCTTTTGCTACAGGGCATCCATTACAGCAATTCAGCATCCTAGTTAACAGAAAGATTAATTCAGAAAAAAGGAATATTAAATGCAACCCTTTCAGACCACAATGAAATAAAAATATATATTCAAAAAAGACTTTGGAAGGGTAGATTAAAATTAATTGAAAACTAAATAATCTAATCCTAAAAACTGAGTTATAGAATGGAACCATAGAATTATATCATAGATTCATAATCAGAAATCATAATAACCAAATGATAGGATAATTTCTATTATCAAAGATAATCATAGTAATAAAATCAAATAATCATAATCAAATCACATAGAATAAAGCATAGAAAAATCAATAATTTCAGCAAAGATAATGACAATACCAAAATTTTGGGAATGTAGTCAAAGAGGTACTTAGGGGAAAAATTTTATCTCTGAACACTTACATAATCAACAACAATAAAAAGAGTGGATTAATGAATGGGGCACATGTCTTAAAAAAAAATAACAACCAGGAAAGGAACAAATTAAAAATCTCTAATCAAACACCAAAATGGAAATCCTGAAAAACCAAAAGGAAGGAAAAAAATTAAAATGAGGAATTGGTTTTGTAAGAAAAAAATGAAATGAATAAACCATTATTTATGGAAGAGAAAAAAGGAAATCACATTTCTAGTATCAGAAATTAAATAGGTAAATGAAACACCAATGAGGCTGAAATTAAAGATACTATTAGGAACTATTTTGTCCAAATATATGCCAAACTGACAATCTAAATGAAATGGATGAATATTTATGAAAATCTAAATTGCCAGATTAAGAGAAGAGAAAATTCAATAAATTAAGTAACCCTTTGTTAGAAAAATAAATTGATCAAGCCATCAATGAGCTCTCTAAGAAAAAAAATCCCAAAGGCTAGATGAATTTGGAAGTGATTTCTATCAAAAATTTAAAGAATAATTATATCCAATACTATGTAAACTATTAAAAAAGATAAAGAGTCCTAGTAAATTCCTTTTATGAAGCAAATATAGTTTTGAAATCTAACTCAGAGTGGAAAAAACAGAGGAAGAAAACCAATTCCCCTAATTAATATTGTCAAATTAACAAGAATTATTTTTTGGAGCTAGAAAAAATAATATCAAAATTCATGTAGAAGAACAGAAGGTCAAGAATATCAAGGAAATCAATGACAAAAATTTGAAAGAAGGCAGCCTAACAGTAATTATCATAACCATCTAATATTGGTTAGGAAATAAAGTAGTGGGATCAGTGGAATGGTTTTTATATATAATATACAGTAGCAAATGACCATAATAATCTAATGTTAGACAAACTCAAAGAGCTAAGTTTTGGGGGCAAGAACTCACTAGTTGACAAAAATTGGAAAGGAGTTTGCCAGAAATTAGAAATAAACCAACACTTCATCCATATACCAAGATATGGTCAAAATGGGAATATGATTTAGACATTAAAAAAAAGCAAATCAGGGTAGTATAAAATAGTTTACCTGTCAGATCTATAGATAAAGGAAGAATTTATGAACAAACAAAAGCCAGAGAGGATCACTAGAAAGTCTGAGGAATGGTAGTAGAAAAAATAGAAAGGGAGCATTTTAGAGGGAAAGATGATGAGTTCCATTTTGTACATGATAAGTTTAAGATATCTCCTGGACAGTTTGAGATATCTGAAAAAGTAACAAGAGATGAGAGACTAGAGATCAGCTTTTTACATGAAATTTAAAAAAATAGATTTGCACAAACAAAACCAATACAGCCAAAATAAGGAAAGCAGGAAATTGAGGGGAAAACTACCATAAATTTCTCTAATAAAGGTCTCATTTCTCAACCATATAGGAAACAGTTAAATTCACAAAAATAAGAGCTATTCCCTGACAAATGGTCAAAGGACATGAACAGGCAGTTTTCAAAGAAAGAAATCAAAGATATCAAGAATCACATGAAAAAATATTTTAGGGGCAGATAGGTGGCTAAGTAGATAGAGCACCAGTCCTGGAGTCAGGAGTACCTGAGTTCAAATCCGGCCTCAGACACTTAATAATTACCTAGCTGTGTGGCCTTGGGCAAGCCACTTAACCCCATTGCCTTACAAAATATATATATTTAAATCACTATTGCTTAGGAAAATTAAAAAACCTTTGGAATACTACCTCACACCAATCAGACTGGTTAACATGACAGAAAAGGAAAATTACAAATGCTGGAGGGGATGTATAAAAATCAAGACACCAATGAAGCAGTAAGCTGGGACAATTATTCTAAAGAGCAATTTACAACTATGTTCAATATTCTTTGACTCAGAAATATCACTACCAGGTCTATCTCCAAAGAGGTTAAAGAAAAAGGAAAAGGACCTATATGTTCAATAATGAAAAGTGTTATTCACCTCCAGAGAGAAAAGTGATAAACTCTGAATACAAACTGAATCATATTTTGGGGGACACAGAGAAAATGCCTAGAACAGAGATATAGGGTATCTTTTTTGTGGACCAACCAAAAGGCCACTAGATCAGAGAATGTTGAGGTTTGAGAAGGTTTGAGAAGACTGGAAAAGTAGGTTAGGCTATGAAGAACTTTGAATAGCAATCAGAGGATTTTTTAAAAAAAAATTTGATCCTGTAGAAGATAGGGAGTTTATTGTATATGGCATGGTATAGTATGGCATGGTGTGATGTGGCTTGGCATGGTGTGTGGTATGGTGTACTGTGGTATGTGTGCATGTGTGTGTGTGCGCATGTATGTATATATGCATGTGACATGATCAGATTTGTGCTTTAGGAAAAACACTTTAGTGGTCAAATAGAGAAAGGTATAGGATTGGGCAGACCTAAAGCAAGCAGAACCCCACAGGAGACTATTACAATGATCCAAGCATGCAATGATGAGTGCCTAAACCAGAGTGGTTATAGTGTCAGAGGGGAAAAGGGAGTATAATTCAAGAAATTATGCAAAGATGAAACCAACAGGCTTTAGCAACAGGTTGGATATGGGGTTGTATTGGTAAAATAGTGAAGAGTCTAAGGTAACACCTGGGCCATCAATCTGTATAACTAGGAAGTCTGAGGAACAGTAATAGAAAAAAATAGAGGCATTTTTTTTTTTTAGGTTTTTGCAAGGCAATGGGGTTAAGTGGCTTGGCCAAGACCACACGGCTAGGTAATTATTAAATCTCTGAGGCTGTATTTGAACTCAGGTACTCCTGACTCCAAGGCCGGTGCTCTATCCACTGCGCCACCTAGCCGCCCCAAAAGGGAGCATTTTAGAGGGAAAGATAATGAGTTCCATTTTGGACATGATAAGTGTAAAATATCTCCTGGACAGTTTGAGATAACTTAAAAGTAATAAGAGATGAGAGACTGGGGATCAGCAAAAAGGCTAGGATGAGATAAGTAGATTTGAAAGTTGACAGTATAAGGGGCGGCTAGGTGGCGCAGTGGATAGAGAACTGGCCTTGGAGTCAGGAGTACCTGGGTTCAAATCCAACCTCAGACACTTAATTACCTAGCCGTGTGGACTTGGGCAAGCCACTTAACCCCATTTGCCTTGCAAAAACCTAAAATAAAAAAGAGAAAGTTGACAGTATAGAGATGGTAGTTAAATCCACGGAAGCTGATGAGATACCCAAATTTAACATAGAGGAAGAAGAGTAGTTTCAGTACAGAATGCTGTGAAACATCTAGTTAAAAGTTTTGATTTGGACAAGGATATAGCAAAGGAGGCTGAGGAATGATATGATAAGGTAGGAGAGAGTAGTATCCTGAAATCCTAGAGAAGAGAGAATGATCAACAGTGTCAAAGGTTACAGAGACATTGAGAAGTTGAGAACTGAAAAAAGGGCTTTAGATTTAACAACTAAGAGAACAGTGGTAACTTTGAAGAGAAAAGTTATGGTGGAATGATAAAAGTTTGAAGTCTGACTACTGGGTTAAGAAAAGACTGAAAGGAAAGAAATGGAGGTAAACTATTGTAAATGGACATGTCAAGGAATTTAGCCACAAAGGGCAGAAGAAATGTAGAATAATAGAAAAATGTACAAAATATCTAACAATCAAAGTGAACTACAGGTTTTTACTACCTGGGAGCAAATTTGACCTCAGAAGTAATAGATTTATTGAACTCAACAAGCTAAAATGCTTAAGAATGGGGATTCAAGGAAAACAGTATATGAATAAAGATAAACAATGAAAGAAATAGAAGAAACTGTGAAGGTGTGTCCTCTTTCTGGACCCTGATCACAGGTGTGCCATTAAGATATAATATAGTAGTGATGGAAGACCTTAATTATATGGAAGTTTACTGGCAAACTCTCTTGTCAAAAGGAGGACAATTAATAAATCCATGTCTTACCTTAATGATAAGTTCATCCTTTTAAAAGGTAAAATAGTCAACAATCATATTCTAAACTAGCAACTACATAATATACTTGGATGAATTCAGATCTAATTTGATGGCTGAATTCAAGGAGTAGCTGCTAATGATTCCTTATAAAAGTAGTTGCAGTGGAGTATCCTACAGATCTGTCCTGGGTTTAACATTCTTATCAATATCTTAGATTGACAGTTTTCAAAGTATGATCCAGGGATCTCCTGAGAGTCCTTGAGTCCATTCAGAAAAAAAAAATTATTTTCATAATAAAACTAAGATATTTTAATTTCTATGGTAAATATTGATAGACTTAACCCATATAAACTAGAGCTCTTTGAGATAATCAAGAAATTTTAAGAATGGGGTTTCTGAGACCAAAACGTTTGTGAATGATTGACTTATGACCAAGGATGGTATACTCATATTTGTAGATGATGCAAAGCAAGGAGGGATAACTACCACTCAGGATGATATAGTCAGTATCCCCTCAAAAATCTTGATAATCTGGAAAACTGGAATAAATTTAATAAGGTAAAAATTCAAGAGGAATGAGTATAAAGACTTAAATATGGATACAAAGAATCAGTCTTATGAATACAAGGTGGGGCTGAGGTATGATTAAACAGTTCTTCTGATAAAGGTTTTAGAATTGATAGTATACCATAAGCTCAATATAAGTCAGTAATGTGACATGTCATCCAAAAACTAAATATCATCTTGAGTTGCATTCAGAGAGGCAGGCTTTTCATAAATAGGGAGATGCAGATGTACCCTGACCTCAACTGGAAGAAACTTTCAGTTCTGAACATCATGGTTTCAGAGTAATTCAAAGCTCATCAATACCCTCTACCCCTCTGACTAGAGGGGAGAAATGTTAACTCCAAGACTCCATTTAAGAAGGGCATCTAGCCAGCCATCTCTTCCTTTTGGATTCCTCTATTATATTTCCATTGGGTACTTTCTATCTCTCCCACTATTTCAGCTCTTTTTGTGTACTGTCTTCCCATATAAGACTGTAATCTTTTTTCAGGGACTTGTTCTTTTTCATATTTATAAATCCAAAGATTAGTACAGTGTCTGAATAATAGGTGGTGTTTTTTTTTAGGTTTTTGCAAGGCAAATGGGGTTAAGTGGCTTGCCCAAGGCCACACAGCTAGGTAATTATTAAGTGTCTGAGGTCATATTTGAACTCAGGTACTCCTGACTCCAGGGCCTATCCACTGTGCCACATAGCTGCTCCAATAATAGGTATTTTAAAAATGGTTTGAGTACCAATGCTGATTTGATCTTGTAGTTCCCATTTAGATATTTAGAAATAGATATCATACTCTCTTCCTCTATGTCATGCCCTCTTCCCCACCCCATCTTTTTATTAAACTTGCCCAGTTTCTTCAGCCAAATCTCAAAAGACATGGATTCAAGGTCCTTCATCATATAGACTTCTTCTCTATATACTTTTAAAATTAATGTTACTCTGAAACCATTGTGTCCAAAACTGAAAGGATATTCCAAATGAAAGCAGTGTACATTATCTCACTTCCCATTCAATTTATAATTCACTGCAATCTTGCTTCTCAATCTACCAAAATTTACTAATGATATCTTAACAGCTAAAGATGCCACAGTCTTTTCTTAATTCTCATTAAACCTGACACCTCTACAGCTTCTGTCACTGCTGACCACTCCATCTTTTTAAACAGTTTCTCTTCCCTTGGTTTTCATAATATTTGTTTGTCTTGATTCTCTTACTAAATTGAAGGAACAATTACAGAATTACAGTTCTGGAGAACTGAAAAACACACAATTCTTATTTTCAGTTGAGAAGTGGGCATTATAGATGGCATGGTATGTATATATATATATATATATTATATATATATATATATGTATGTATGTATACACACACACACACACACACACACACACACACTGTCCATGAGGAAGGATATTGTGTCAGATACCTATCATCTCCTCAGGCTGAGTCCCACATGGACAACTGATTACTTTTCTCTTTATAATTCTATAACACTCGAGGGCTTAAGGATAATTTTCTAATACTGCTGCTCATAAATCCTTATCTAATTTGGTTTCCACTAATTGCTATGCTTAAGCTTGTAAAAAGGACTACTTCTATAATGGTATAAAAAAGAACTGTTAATACAAAATGAATTTCCACAAATTTTTTTCCACACTTTCCCAAGTACATAATTGAGTTCAGCAAAGAGTGAGCTGAAGCCTAAACAAGTGACAAAGAGACTGAGTTACAGCTTTTGGTCACTGGAAACTTTTTTTTTCTCTTTGTGGAATCCTCCTTAAGTTCCCTTTAGGTATAATTGTCCATTCCTCTCCTTAGTGTCTGGTTTGTTCTTTCTCAGTTCCCAGCTAGAAGCACTATTACGATAATAGTCCTGTAAAGTTGTTCTTATAATATGATTAATTGAAAGGGGAGGGAACTCTTGCTTTGGGCTCACAAGTTTCATCAAAATGATTCCAATGCTTCATTAACACCCACTTTTTTTTTCTGAACAATTACAATATTCTGATTTCATCCAATGGATTAAAAACTTGTTTAGATCTAATTTACTTCTTTGATTGAAGGACTGAGTATGCAACTAAAAAAAAAGCCTTCCCATCTGATAAAAGTATTCAGAGCTAGAACAGCTTTTGGATAAATTAATTGGAATTTTCCCTTAATATTTCCCTTATTACAAAGAAAAGGTGGGAGATGAGTTAAGGGAAATTACTATGGTTTAAAAACAAGAGGCAACAATTTAATTTAAAACTAACTTAAAACAACCAGTCCTAATTTCTCTAACTCCATTATCTCCCATTACCAACATCTTCACTTGGATACCCTATGAGCCATCTAAACTGAAAAATCCAAAACAGAATACCTCAAATTTCTACCTAAACACATCCCTATTTACACTATCATCAATGTGCTTTCTATTGAAAGTATCAACTATAGTTAACAACATTGGAATAATTCTTTTTCCCCGCCCTGTCTCTCATTCCCTACCTCAAAATCCTCCTTGGCCATAAGACAACAAATATCTACTAAACCCCTTTGTGCCTGTGGCAGACACAGTTCTGGCAAGGGGAGGGTAAAGGAAAAAAAAAACAAATAAGCATATGGTACTGATATGGCAGGCACTGTGCTAGCACTTCAAATAAATAGAGACACATTTAGAGAATCTTCACATATAAATATACATGCATGTATACATATGTGTCTATGTGTCTATATACTGTAAGTATCTCCTATCTTTCATTGCAAAGTTTCTAAAGAGAGACATCTCAACCCTTTGGAATCTGGCTTCCAGTATACCATTTGGCTTAAAATGATTATTTCTAACTATTAAATATTTTCCAACCACTAATTCTAATGACCTTTTCTCAGTCCTCATTTTTCACCTCTTTGTAGCTTTTGACATAATTAACTTCTTATTCCTCCTAGATAGTCTTTCCTTCTCTGATTCCCATGACACTTCACTATTTTTCTCTAATCTTGTCTCACCATTTCTTAGTTTTCTTTGCCACAAAGTCATCCAAATCATATCTCCTACTAATAATAATTACCAAGGCCCTATCCTGGGTCATCTTTTCTCTATATTCAATTCAATAATCATGATGTATTTAATATAGCACACTGGGGCTTGCATTTTCAAAGATCAAAAAAATGAAACATTTCTTGTCATAAAATAAGTTTTCATTTTACTAGGAGCATAGATTCAGCAGCCAGACAAGCTTAGTATTGTTTTTATAACCCTTATACTAAAAGAGATACTTTGGATTTTTTGAGTAGAAAATGACATAGTAGATCTCAGATCTTTTTAGGAATGCCATTCTTATAGCTGTGTATAAGATGGAATGAAGAGGGTGATGAGGAGAAGAACTCCAGTTAGGAGTCTTGCAATAGTAGAGATGATGGATGCTGAGAGCCTGAACAATGGCAGATGAGGCTGTGTATAGAGAGTGAAAGAGGAGTTGGAAGAAAAATTGGCCAGGCTTGTCCATCTATAAACTTATTTATCTATCATTTTGGAAGTAGTACTGGTTAGCTCAAGAAAATAGGGAAAACCAGTTCAAAGTCTTCAGGGTCTTAAAAATAATATGCTGTTTAATATTTATAATCTAAGTTACCCCCCGCTTAAAACCTATGTTGCTTTATTTCCTCTCAATAAAAGATTGTAAAAAGTATTACTGTATTATTAGTTTGGACTGGTGAGTGTAGAGGAAACATTTAAAGATAATCACCTAAATTGTTGCTTCCTGCTAATAGCAAACTTGATTTGGGGGCATTAAAATATAAAGATGTGTAAAAAGATAATAAATTATAATATTTCAGTATTAACCCTCACTACCACATATAAAGAGAACTCCATTCCCTCCCCAAGGAATTTATAATATTCAAAAACTCTATAATAAATTCCTTAGCTAATAGGTGAATAGAAACTAAGAATGTGTCACTTCCTCACTATGCTAAAACAGAAATATAGAATGTAAGTCATACCCCTTCTTCACTCTGGCAAAGTCAAAGGCCATTTGTCTGTAGGAGAAAGCCTTTTCATTCAAGTATCTACTATAACGTCTAATAAAGGTAGACATATCATAACCTATGGAGAAAAAAACAACAAAAATTTATTTTATAGAAAACATTTAAACGTAATTTCATTAACTAAGATAAAAACAATGTTACCCAAATATATTCAAATAGCTTCATGTAGTGTCTTGTAAAGAATGACAATGTAATCATGGATTTTTAAAAAATATTTTCCCCCAAAGAAGAAATCATTTTTCTAGACATCTAAACAATTATTCTACTTGTTGATTCAAAAGGATATCATCTTAGGCATCAGAAATAAGCCAGTTTTAGGTTAAAATCTGTGCCAAGAGCTATAAAAATCCAGCCCCAAGTTTGATCATAATTCTTTATTTATAAACTTCAAGCAATATATGATCAAAATATTCTTACCATGAGATCCACTCTTGTCCAAAAAGTTGCTGAGATTGAATAAGGTATTTCTAGAGGCCAAATACTGAATAAATCTCTGAAAAACAAAATTGTAATTAAATGTTCCATTTGCCTAAAGGTTGAATGAAACTGAACTGTCATTTTTCTAAGTAAACTCTTCACAAATATTATCATAGACATGGAAAGATAGTATTCCTTACACCTGGAATGCCCTTCCTATTCCTGTCCCTCACCCCCAAGACCTACCTATTATCTCTTGTCAAAATCTTATACCTCCCATTCAAGGATTAGATCAAAAAACACTTTTTCCAGAATGCTTTCCTGATCAGGTCAAAAATAAATTTTATTTTGCCAGGGTTCCCAAAGCACTTTGTTTTAATTTCTCAAAGTAATCACCCATCAGATATTTTAAATAATTTATGAATATGCCTAATATTCCCTACCAAATGAGAAATCTATAAGGGCAAGAAATTTGTCATATTCATTTATGCATAAATGCATTTATACAAAGCAGTAGCACATAAACATCCTGACTTACCAAATGGTCCATTGTTTACAATTGGTACTTCATTTAAAAAAGTTTAATTCAATTACAACTGAGCCAAATTTCTGGAGAAAAAGTACTCTAAATGATATTTAAACACATTTTAAACAAAGGAAAGTATTTAGTGTAAAAACTTTCTTTAGAAAATTGGCTCTACTATTTGGAACTATGCCCAAAGGGCAACAAAAATGTGCATACCCTTTGACCCAGCAATACCACTACTGGGTCTATATCCTGAAGAGATGAAGAAAAAGGGTAAAAACATCACTTGTACAAAAATATTTATAGCAGCCCTGTTTGTGGTGGCAAAGAATTGGAAATCAAGCAAATGTCCTTCAATTGGGGAATGGCTTAGCAAACTGTGGTATATGTATGTCATGGAACACTATTGTTCTATTAGAAACCAGGAGGGATGGGATTTCAGGGAAGCCCGGAGGGATTTGCATGAACTGATGCTGAGTGAGATGAGCAGAACCAGAAAAACATTGTACATCCTAACAGCAACATGGGGGCGATCATCAACCTTGAAGGACTCACTCATTCCATCAGTGCAACAATCAGGAGCAATTTTGGGGCTGTCTGCAAAGGAGAGTGCCAGCTGTATCCAGTTAAGGAGCTGTGGAGTTTGAACAAAGTTCAAGGACTATTCCCTTTAATTTAGGAAAAAAAGATATCTTATTGTCTGATCTTGTTACCTCTTAGACTTCTTGTCTCTTCTCTAAGGATATGATTTCTCTCTCATCACACCCAATTTGGATCAAGGTACAACATGGAAACAAAGTAAAGACTGACAGATTGCTTTCTGGGGGGGGAGTAAGATTGGGGGAAAATTGTAAAACTCAAATAATATCTTTAATTAAAATTAATTAAAAAAAAAGAAAATTGGCTCTACAATTTCTCTGATGGACTTACAATGAGGAATGCTCTCTATCCCAAAGACAGAGCTGATGGTGTCTAAATTCAGACTGAAGCATCTCACTTTAATTTTTGATCTCACTTTAATTTTTTATTGAAGTTTTTCTTTCTTTGGGGGGGGGTATGTTTACTTTTACAATGTGAATATTGTAGTTATATTTATCATGGATACACATTTTTAATTTATAGCAAGTTAACTTGCTTTCTCAATGGGAAGAGAGAAAGGTGGAAGAAGGGAGAGAATTTGGAGAGAATTTGGAACTCAAGGTTTTGAAAGTAAATGTTGAAACTTGCTTTCACATGAAGTTGGGGGAAAATTTTTTTAAATTAAAAAAAGGCTCCAAAAATTACATACAATATCACATAAAGTTTTTCTTTTTATCTTTTAACATTCAAATCCTAACAAGTCACCAACTAATTCTGTTCCCCAAAAAAGCACCTAAATATTATCAAGAAAATTACATGGGTGTAATACTAAGGAAAACTTCTGGAAGCAGAAGAGACACAACTACCTTTTCTATTAATGATCACTTTAGGTGCATTTTTCCATCCTTTTTAAGCAATCCCTCCAAGAAGGGATAAAAATGAATATGTAAAAAAATGAATCTATAAAAATGAGTGTACTTTTAAAAAGAGCAGCGTATCAGAAATGGCTATTAACTATTAAACAAACTTACTTGCAGTAGTCCTGTTAATGTTCTCTTCTATTAAAACAAAACAAAACATCATTAAACTGAGAAAATATATCTTACCTCATTACCATGGACCATTAGATGGTGTGTAGTCACTAAGGCTTTGAATACAACCACCCAGCTACTATTTGTTGCTCTTTCAAAGAGTGTGTCAGCCATCTGAGGGATGTTGACATTTGTCTCATTGGTAGCTTGAATCAAATCTATAAAAATCAAGAGAAACAGTCTTACTTTTGTTTATTTTACAGATATCTGTTTTTAACAATTATAAGTTAAAATCCTGGAAAACAGGTTTCATAATTCCTTTGACACTAATAGTAAAGTAGACTCATGAAGCTTTTTTTTAAATAAGAGGTTTTCATAGAACTTTCTATAGCAAATATAAATGCACACACAACACACACACACACACATATATATAGCTTACCATGTTTTGTTCTTGCAATTAATTTAGTATTTCCTTTTACTTTTTCTTATCCACATCTTTGTTCGATGATTCAGATTATAAATGTCAATAGACTTGGGATTTAAGTTAATTTTTAATATTTAGATGATTGCTAACATGCTAACATTCTATTTTTAGGTGGTTTTTTTTTTGCTAGGCAATACGGTTAAGTGGCTTGCCCAAGGCCACACAGCTAGGTAATTATTAAGTGTCTGAGACCAGATTTGAACTCAGGTACTCCTGACTCAAGGCCGGTGCTCTATCCACTGTGCCACCTAGCTTCCCCTTAACATTCTATTCTTAATGGTAAATAGACACAATGCTTTTAAAAAGAGATTATCTTATGTTCTTCACAAAAATATTTAAAATAAACTTCATTTTGCTCTTAAATGAAATAGCAGTATCAGTTGCTGAAAGGCATATTATCAATATTCTTGAGAACAACCCCTATTAAAATGAGCAAGAGTGATAGGAAGGCAGTATAGAACACAAACTCCCTCAAGACCTCATATATAGAGAGACAGGTACAGCTGCTTGGACCCAAAATCTGACAGAAGAATATGGAAGATTTACTTATTTTAAACTGACATGCTAGTATTTATAAAGCCCTGCATGTCTTTATTTTAATGAAAAATTTATCAAACATTAAACTTCATTTTGTCATTGAATGTATATTGTCTATTACAATATATTAATATTCTTTCAAGTACACAGTAGTTAGCCTGGTCAGTTTAGGCAGTAGCTTTTGGCATATGATTTTTATATAAACTATGCAATCAAACTTTCAATATATATCTGATAGGAATATATGGAATAAGGTGAGTTACATACATTATGGTGAGACTTCACTGGACTCAACATCTTCAGTACTGATACCAACCTGACCTAATACTACTACTACTACTATTACTACTAACCCTTTTGTAGGGGGAAAAAAAAAGATTTGAGAAATTCCTAGGAGGCATTCCATGTCTAGAAAACAAATCCCTGAACAGTTTTTTAAACTATCCTGATGAACCAGAAGAAATTTGCTGAGGCAGGCTGATGTTGCATTAGAAGAGTAACCCATATGCAATTTTATTGATTTAGGAGGGTCCAAGAGGCAGAAACTAAAATAGACTTTCTTGTTCTTGCCATCAACACATTCCTATAATATATTATGTAATATATATAATTATACATAATTATATATAATATGAAACATAATATTACAGAATTTATAGTTAGTGGTCAAAATCTTCCTGTTTTTTAAAGGGCACTCGCACTAGAAGATAATTATGTTCAGAAGGGCCTTCATCTATAATAGCTAGCTTTCTGCCATTTCTTTTTATGCTACACAACTCTGAGTCAATACCCTCTTGGCTTAAAGTAAAGCATGTCTCATAACAGTAATAAATTCCATTACTTTAACATAGACGTCTGTATGCCATACAATATCACTTTACTTTTTATTTATGGTATGCTGCTATTCACAGTTACTTTCTCAAAAGAACTTAGAAAAATAAGGAAAAGAAGGAAACCATACAGATCATCTAGTTAGTATTCTCAATTTGCCAAAACAAATAAAACCCTACCAAACCTCAGACTAGAAGAGATGATGGATACTAGCCCAAGGAGACAATTAGTAGCAGCCCTATACTTAAAACCCAGATCTTTCTTTTTATGTCCTCTAACTCAACTGAATGGTAATTTCTGTTCTACAACATACCCAACAAGTCATCATTCAGTCTTTGATGGTTGTTTCTCCTTTCCCTCTCACACTTAGTTCAGCCAGGTCTCCCTTCCCATTTCACTCTCTCTCCCTCAGGCACCTCACCTGATCCTTTGTTATTCAACCTGTCTTCAAGCAGCTTTGAGTGTTTTTTAAAAACTCCCCAAAAACATTTCCAAGCTTGCCCCTGGGATAGCCCCAAAGGCTACATATTTTCTTCTTATATCACACTAACATCTTCCCAACTTCTATCCATTTTTCACATTTCTGCCCTCCAGGAACAAGCAGAATGAGTCTGACTCCTTTTATACCTTCAAATATCTGAAGATGCTATTGTAAATGACTCCACGTTTTCTCTTCCCTAGAATAATCATTATTATAGCTGCTTCAAATGATGCTGATAAAGCTAGCATGGTCCTCTCACATCTTGGTTACACTTCTCTGGATTTGCTCTAATTCATCATTGTCTTTCCTAAAATTTGACCCTTAAGAACCGAATATAGTACTCCAGACATTGTCTGACCAAAACAATGTACATTGGGATTAGTACCTTTAATAACTGAACTTAACTGAACAATTCAGACTCATGTCAGTTTAAAGAGTGAGAATCCAATCTTTCAGCTCTTCAGGTCACATCACCCAACAAAAATTTGTCAAGAGTCACATATATGGGGTGGCTAGGTGGCGTAGTGGATAAAGCACTGGCCTTCGAGTCAGGAGTACCTGGGTTCAAATCCAGTCTTAGACACTTAATAATTACCTAGCTGTGTGGCCTTGGGCAAGCCACTTAACCCCATTTGCCTTGCAAAAAAAAAACACCTAAAAAAAAGTCACATATAGGCATATATATATATATATATATATATATATATATTTCTGTATATAGGATTTATATTTATTTATGGCTACAATGTAATCCATATTACCAATGATCATAATGATATGATATAATAATATCTGCATGAATGGGTTTGAGAGTCATGGGTTGGATATGTCTGACTTAAGAGTATAGTGATGTGGGGCGGCTAGGTGGCACAGTGGATAGAGCACTGGCCCTGGAGTCAGGAGTACCTGAGTTCAAATTCAACCTCAGACACTTAATAATTACCTAGCCGTGTGGCCTTGGGCAAGCCACTTAACCCCATTCATTGCCTTGAAAAAATCTAAAAAAAAAATATACTAATCCATAAATTAAGTCACATACATATGAACCATATATGGTTCTGAATACTATTGTTTTGTGATTTTTCAAATTATTCTTTCAAAAAATTATTAAAATATACAAAGCAAATTTCATTTTATGAAAAGAGGCAACAAGATTATTTAAAATACGGATTTCGACTATACTCATATGAGTCTCTACCAAAAAGCCACCAAAAGGTTATATAGAAACAGCATCAGCAACTTTATTCTACATTTCAATTTCTTTTGTACTTGGTATTCTCATATTTACCAAAAACAGGTTGAGACTTTAAAAAATTTCACTGCAGTTTATACTTTCTCTTGTTCAATTCTCTAAATTGATAATGTGCTATCTAAATTCCCATAATTATGAATAAACATGGTAGAGGAAGATACAGTTACATCTCTGTTTAGCCCATGTGACTTAGAGCAAGTCCCAACTTCTCAGAGTCTGTTTCATCATCTTAAAAATGAAGATAATATCAACAGTACAACCTCAAAGCTGTTGGAGATAAATGAGAATTATTCAAAGCACTATTTAAACCTTAAAGTGCTATATGAATTTCAGTTATTATTTGTACTTATTCTTATAAAGATTTAGTAAATATGCCCCAACCCTCCTTGAGTATTGAGAAATTAATCCTGAAAAGAGGCCTATTTTCTAACAAAAGCTTCAAGTTTCTAAAGGTTCCCTCCAGTAATTCATATAATCTCATAGTTATAAGGAATTTCAGAGGGTATCTAATATAATATGTAATGTCAAGTGGAAACTTATGCAACATCAATTAATCAATAATTAATCAATTAATTAATAACTATTAAACAACTTATTTCTGTTCCAGGCACTACCTAAGGTGCCAAGGGTATAAATGAAATGAATAGTGTGAAACTATTCAACTATTCCTACTCTGAGGGAGATTAGTCTAACAGTCTGCAGTTACAGATATAAATGTGGCTTTAGTTATAGATCTATATATTGTTATTGTTCAATCTTTTCCAACTCTCCATGAGTACATTTCATGTATAATGAGGGACGAGAGAGAGAGAGAGAGAGAGAGAGAGAGAGAGAGAGAGAGAGAGAGAGAGAGAGAGAGAGAGAACGCACAGGTTATATAGCCAAGGCAAAAAGGCACAGAAATCAGAAACAGGATGGCATGTCTATGGACCAGAGGAAATCAAAATCAATCTGGTTATATTACAGTGTGGGAGGGGGAATAACATATAAGAGGTTAATTAGATAGTTTGGGGCCAGGATTGGAGGAGTTTAAAAAAAACTAAAAAGAGGAGTTTTTTAATTAATCCTAAAGACAGCCTCCAACTACTAAAATTTAATGAGTAGGGGAGTGGTCAGATTTATAAAATCACTGTGGCACCTGTGTGGAAGATGGATTGGTGAGGGGGAGAATTTGAAAAAGGGAGACAGATAAAACTTTTGTAATAATCTAGAATATCTTTATGGATATAATCTTTGTCTGGATTTTCCCATATATGTTTACAAAAACAATCCATTTTTCAGATTAGCCAAAATTCACATAACTCAGTTCTCTTGGGAGCATTCTAGGCATTCTCCATCTACACAAACACCAAAACAGTCAGTTTGTATCTGAACAAATCAACCCCTAACTACTTCCCCTTAAACTCATCCATGAATTTGCCCTGCAAAGAACCACTGCCTTCTTTCTTAAATAGTGCTGCTGTAGGAATGAAGCTAGAGAAAAATCACAGGTTATATTGACTGGTTCAAGTTACAAACATGTTACACAATTTTTAACTGGGCTTTGACTGCCATAAGGTGATACTTTTATACCTGCAATGGTTTTTTCCTTTCCAAATCTTTCACCCCTTCACAATTAGCCCATGATCTACTACTACTCACTATCCCATGCCCTCAAAAATATCTTCATATTTCACTAAAAAACCTGAGGCCATTCCCCAAGTTCTCTCTTATCCCCTCCCTCAACTCATGGTATTAAGTATTCTCACACTTTATTCCTTTATTACTAAGTCACATGTTCTTTACTTTGTCAAGGAAAATGTTTCTACTCAATCTCTTTTTTTTCACTGGCTACTTCCTTACTACCTGCAAACCTATCCAGGTCTCCTCTAGCCTCAAAAACCTCACCCTCAGTGTTACTTGCTAGCTGTTTTCTTATATCTTTACTCCATTTACCAGCTAAACTCTTTGAGAAGGTTGTATATACATTCAGTACCTCTACTTCCTTTCTTCTCATTTTTTCTTAATTCTCTACAGTATGACTTCTGACATCCTCATTCTTATCTTTCTTGATTTTTCTTTGGCCTGTTAAACTGCAGATTGTGCTCTTCTTTCTAGGTTTAAAGGGTATATCTCTCCTAGTTCTCCTCCTTCCTGTCTATTCTTTCTCCTGTATCTGAGGGTGTCCCCAAAGGCTCTGTCCTGGGCCTGCTTCTCTTCTCCCTCCATACTATTTCGCTAGTTGATCTTATCAATAACCAGGGATTCAACTATCATTTCTATGCAAATGATTCTCAGATCTATTTATCTAGCCCTAACCTCTCTCCTGTCTTCTACTACTCCATTATCAACTGTCTGTAGGACATTTTTTTAATTTTTAATTTTAGTTTTTTTAGTTTTTGCAAGGCAATGGGGTTAAGTGGCTTGCCCAAGGCCACACAGCTAGGTAATTATTAAGTGTCTGAGGCTGGATTTGAACTCAGGGACTCCTGACTCCAGGGCTGGTGCTCTATCCACTGTCCCACCTAGCTGCCCCTGTAGGGCATTTTAAATTGATGTCTTACAGATATCTAAACTCAACATGTTTCAAACTGAACTCATTATCTTTCCCCACAAACCTTCTCCTCTTCCTAACTTACCTATTACTATTGGGAATACTGCCATAATCCAAGAAATGCAGGCTCACAACCTAGGTGTTATCCATGATGCTTCCCTGCCTCATTCTTTCCACATCCAATAACTTGCCAAGTTTTGTCATTTTTATGCTATTTTTATCTCTTATCTCTCCCTTTTCTCCGCTGTCACTCCTACCACCCTGGTGTTGGCCCTCATCACCTAATGCCTGAACTATTGTTATAAACTTCTGAAAGTCATATTACTGTCAAAATGATCTTCCTAAAGCACAAATCCAGTAGCTTCTACTTCCTCCAGGATCAAATAGAAAATTCTGTAGAACTCTGAAAGTCCTGCAGAAGCTGGTTTTTCTTTGCTTTCCATTCTTACAATTTACACCCTCTAACTTCACACCCTTTTATCCAGTATCATTGGTCTATTTGCTATCCCTTTAACTGTCTTCCATTCAGGAAATTTTCACTCATGCCTGAAATGCCTGCCCTCCTCTTCTCACTTGGGGCCTTGGCTTCCCTTAGGTTTCAGGTAAGTTTCCTTCTTGGGCTCCTTGGCTTCCTTCAAGACTCATATGTCTCCTATTAGAAGCCTTGCCAATCTCCCTTAATGTTAGTGCCTTCTCTTTGGTGATATCTTCAGCCCATCCTGTATATATATTGTTTATTTAAAGTCCTTTTCATCTTTTCTCCCCTTATACTGTAAGCTTCTTGAGGGCAGGGACCATCTCTCCTGCCTTTCTTAGTACATCCAGCACAGTGCCTTGAACTTAATAAATGCTATTGTTTGACAAGATCTATTAAGAAGGTTTTCCCCACCTCAATTCAAAAACTAGTTTTGCTCCCTTTTCTGCTCTTTGTAATAGGGCAAAAAAAAAATAATAATTCTATGCCACAAGTTAAGTTTTTTCCTTCTAAACATTTCCAGAAGTCAACTAGATGGTGCAGTGGATAGGATACCAAGCCTGGAGTCAGGAGGACCTGAGTTCAAATTCAGCCCCAGACACTTAATAAGTACCTAGCTGTGTGACCTTGGACAAGTCACTTAACCCCACTGCCTTGCCAAAAAAAAATTGCAACCCATTAACAATTATATGGTGGCCAAGGTAGCAGAGAGAAGACAGGCACTGTGTTAAGGTTTCCTGATATTCTGTCATATATAATATGAAATGAACCTCTTAACAGAAATCAGATTGACAAAACCCAGAAAGAGAAGCTAGGAGAAGAACATCTACCTCAAGATTTGTCTTCCGGGATTGTGGGTAAACTGGGTGCAGAAAGTAGACTCTGCCAGGAGCACTGGACAGGGTGAGAGCCTAAGAGCAGGACTAGCCTGATCAGCCACAGAGACATGAGCCAACTGGAGAGCAGAGGCATTGGGTGCAAGACTAACAGTCTGGAGCTTACTGCCAGGGCTGGAGGGTGAGTTCCCATGAGCCAGCTGGAGAGTTGCAGACATCAATCCCTGGGTTACTCTGGTTTGAGGAATTCAGAGTCCATACCTCCATACCTGAAACATCTTCCCAGAACAAACACCATTACAGCCTATCTCTGCCCCAGGCTCAGGTGTGTGCAGCAAAGCTCTCTCAACTGTGAATAGGGAGAGTAATTACTTTGCCCCAGGGCACAGCCCACCATTGTTCAAAGATAAAAGTATTCATCAGCTTCAACCACCCCTTCCAGGGCAAGGAAGAAGGCCTCAAATCAAGGTCATAGACACTCTAGAGAAAGCAACCAGCACCATCTACTGGTCAGCCCACTTGGAATTACTAAACCCAGTGAGCAAAGCCTCTAGGGATCTCAAAACCAAACCTCTGTGAATCAGCTCCTCCCCCAACACAAGATCTTAGGAAAATGAAGAAAGGCCAGCAGAAAGGAGGGAAATTCCTAGAAGGAAAAGACTGTAACTCAGAGAGACCTGAAACCTATGAGAAGAATATGATTTGATCTCCAGCACAGAAATATTTCCTTGAAGAAATCAGGAAGGAGTTTAAAAATCAATTGGAAAATCTGGAAGAGAAAATTAACACCTTGCAACAAAAAAATAAATCCTTGGAAAATACAATTGAACAAATGCAAAAAGAAAATAATTCTCTCAACACTTAAATTGGTCAAATGGAAAACTTTCAAAAATAGAACTGACCAACTGGAAAAGAGGTTGCAAAAGGTAAATGAAGAAAATTCTTCTCTAAAAAAAAAGAATGGAGTCTGTGGAAACTAATGACTTCATGAGACAACAAGAGTCTGCTAAACAAAACCAAAAAAATTGAAAAAATAGAAGAAAATGTAAAATACCTCATCAGCAAAACCACTGACCTAGAACAATAGATCAAGGAGAGATAACCTAAGAATTATTGGTCTTCCTGAAAACATTGAAGAGGAAAAAAAAGTCTGGACTTAATATTACAGGATTTAGTGATGGAAAAGTGCCCTGATATCACAAAACCAGAGGGCAAAATAGTTATTGAAAGGATACATTGATCCCCTCCAGAAAGGGGCTCCCAAAATGAAACCACCAAGGAATATTGTGGTTAAATTCCAGAACTATTAGATAAAAGAGAAAATCTTGCAAGCAGACAAAAAGAAACAATTCAGATACCAAGAAGTCCCAGTAAGGATTACACAGGACCTGGCTGCATAAACAAGAAAGGAGCAAAGGGCCTGAAATATGATATTCCAAAAAGCAAGGGAGCTTGGAATGTAGCCAAGAATCCATTATCTGGCAAAACGGAGCCTGCTCTTTCAGGGCAAAAGATGGACATATGTTTTATTTTATTTTTTTACGTTTTTGCAAGGCAAATGGGGATAAGTGGCTTGCCCAAGGCCACACAGCTAGGTAATTATTAATTATTAAGATCGAATTTAAACCCAGGTACTCCTGATTACAGGGCTAGTGCTTTATCCACTGTGCCACCTAGCCACCCCCCAAAAGATGGACATTTAACAAAGAGGAGGTTTCCAAGTTTTCCTGATGAAAAGACCAGAGCTTAATAGAAAATTTGGACTTCTAACAGGAGACGCAAGAGACACATGAAAAGGTTAAAAAAAAGGGTGGGGTTAAAAAAAAAGAAGTACTATTCAATAGGACAAAACTGACTATATCCCTTACCTGGGAGAAATGGGAGAAAGACTTTAATAACTCTTGAAAATTGTAACTCTACTAGAGAGAATATATTTAGCCAGAAGTGACGGACACTCATGACTTATTCATGAAACTGCTATCCAGTAAGATGAAACTGGCTATATCCCTGACTGAGAAACTCTAATAACGCTCAATAATTATAATTCTATTACAGAGAATATATTTAGCCAGTGTGATGGACACTCATGACTTTTCTGTGACTCAGACAGAATGATTTAAAAAAAATACCTCCTTAAAAAGGAGGACAGTAAAGAAATGGGAAGATGGATGAGACTGAATAGGGTAAATCTCATTACATTAAGAGGTATAAAGGATCTATTACAATAAAGAGGAAGAAGGGAGGAGGTGAGAACCACCTGAATCTTACTCTCATCAGATTTGGCTTCAAGTTAACATACATACACTCAGTTAAGATAAGAATTTATCTTACCTTTCAAGTATTAAAAGGGGGAAAGGGGAGGTGGGAGGAAAAGGGGAATCAACAGAAGGAAGGGAAGGAAGGGGCAAAGGGAAAGGGTAAAAAAGGGGGAGGGGCTGGATATAGAGGGGCAAACACACAGAAGGTAGTGGTGGTCAGAAACAAAATACTGGGGAATATGGATGACGGGAAAAATACAAACAGAGGGAAGATAACATGAAGGGCAATAATGAGTTAGTAATTATAACTTTGAATGTAAATGGGATGAATTCTTCCTTAAAACATAAGTGAACAGCAGAGTAGATTAAAAACTAGAATCCTACAATATGCTGCTTACAAGAAACTCATTTGAAGCAGAGAGATACATATAGAGTAAAGGTAAAAGGTTGGAGCAAAATATATTTTGCTTCAGCTGAAGTGAAAAAAGCAGGGGTAGCAATCATTACCTCAGACAAAGCAGCTACAAAAATAGTTTGTGTTAAAAGAGATAATGAAGGAAACTATATCCTCCTAAAAGGTACCATAGACAATAAAGTAATTTCAATACTAAATATGTATTCACCCACTAGTATAGCATCCAAATTCTTAGAGGAGAAGTTGAAGGAGTTACAGAAGACACAGACAACAAAACTCTCCTAATGAGAGACCTCAACCTCCCACTCTCAGATTTACATAAATATAATCATAATAAAGAAGAAGGAAGTTAAGGAGGTAAACAGATTGTTAGAAAACCTAGGCAAGATAGTTGTATAGAGGAAACTGAATGGGGATAGAAAGGAATATACTTTCTTTCCTACAGTACATGGGCACTTACACAAAAATTGACCATGTACGAAAGCATTAAAAAAACCTAATAATCAATTACAAAAAGGTAGAAATAGTGAATAAATCTTTCTCAGATAATAATGCAATGAAAATCAGATTCAATTTTGGGTCAGGGAGATATAGTCCTAGAAGTAATTGGAAACTAAATAATCTCATTTTAAAGAATGAGTGGATCAAGCAACAAATTATAGAAAGAATTAATTATTTTATCCTAGATAATGACAATAATGAAACAACCCACTAAAACCTATGGGATATACTCAAGGTGGCTGTCAGGGGATATATTATATCTTTAAATGCTTACATGAATAAATTAGAGAAATAAGCAATCAATGAACTAAATATGTAACTAAAAACATTAGAGAAAGAACAAATTAAAACCTCCCCAGTTAAATACCAAATTAGAAATTCTAATTAAAGAAATTAATAAAACTGAAAGAAAGAAAACTACTGAATTAATAAATAAAACCAAGAGTTGGTTTTATGAAAAAAACAGTAAAACTGATAAACCTCTGGGGAATCTGATTTTAAAAAAGGAAGAAGAAAACCAAATTACTACTAGTATCATAAATGAAAAAGGGGAACTCACCACCAATGAGGAGGAAATTAAGGTATTAATTTGGAATTATTTTGCCCAACTCTATGCCAATAAATTTGATAATCTAAGTGAAATTGATATTTACAAAAATATAAGTTGTAAAGGTTAAATGAAGACGAAATTAAATAGCTCTATGTCAGAAAAAGAAATTCAACAATTATTGAACTCCCTAAGAAAAAAAATCTCTCTAGGGTCAGAAAGATTCAAAAGTGAATTCTATCAAACATTTAAGGAACAATTGGTTCCAATTCTATATAAACTCTTTGGAAAAATATGTGAAGATGGAACTTTGCCTAACTCTTTCTATTACACCAATATGGTGCTGATACCTAAACCAGAAAGAGTTAAAAGAGAGAAAGAAAATTACAGACCTAGCTCCCTGATGAATACAGAAGCAAAAATCTTAAATAAAATCTTAGCAAAATGACTACAACAAGTTATCACTAGAATAATATATAAAGACCAAGTAGGATTTATCCCAGGAATGTAGCGTTGGTTCAATATTAGGAAAACTGTTGGTATACTTAATTATATCAATTATAGCAATAATAAATCTAGGCCTTGGGGTAAATCTCATTACATTAAGAGGTATAAAGGACCTAATACAATAAAGAGGAAGAAGGGGGGAGGTGAGAACCACATGAATCTTACTCTCATCACATTTAGCTTCAAGTTAACATACATACACTCAGACACTTAACCCCATTTGCCTTGCAAAAACCTAAAAAAAATAATAAATCTATCAGAAATCATATGATTATATCAACAGATGCTGAAAAAGTTTTTGACAAAATGCAGCATCCATGCCTACTAAAAACACTAGAAAGTGTAGGAATAAATGAATTGTTCCTTAGAATAATAAGAAGTCTATCTGAAACTAATAACAAGCATTATATGCAATGGGGATAGTCTAGAGGCATTCCCAGTAAGATCAGTGGTTAAACAAAGATGCCCATTATCACCACTACTATTCAATATTGTATTAGAAATGTTAAGCTTCAGCAATAAGAGAAGAAAAAGAAATTGAAGGAATTAGAATTTGGAAGGAAGAAACAAAACTCTCACTCTTTGCAGATCACATAATGGTATACCTAGAGAATCCCAAAAAATCATCTAAAAACATTACTACTAGAAACAATTAGCAACTTTAGCAAAGTTGCAAGATGTAAATTAAACCCTCATAAATCCTCAATATATATATATATATATATATATATATATATATATATATATATATATATATATATATAGCAAGGCACAGCAGAAAGAGCTAGAAAGAGAAATTCCATTCATGGTAACTTCAGACAATATAAATACCTGGGAGTCTACCTGTCAAGGAAGACTCAGAAACTTTTTGAAAACAATTGCAAAACTCTTCTCACACAAATAAAATCATATTTAAATAACTGGGCAAATATCAATGGCTCATGGATAGGCCAAGCTAATATAATAAAAATGACAATTCCACCAAAATTAAACTACTTGTTAAGTGCCCTACCAATCAAAATTCCAAAAAATTAATGATTTAGAAAAAATTTTAAGTTCATGTGAAGAAATAAAAAAGTAGAGAATCTCCAGGGATTTAATGGGAAAAAAAGTGCAAAAGAAGGTGGCTTAGCCCTACCAGATCTAAAATTATATTAAAAAGCATCAGTCATCTAAACTAAGAAATAGGGTGATGGATCAGCAGAATAGACTAGGAGCAATAGCAGGAATTGATGGATCCAGCTATTGGGATAAAAACTCTCTCTTTGATAAAAACTGTTGGGAAAATTGGTAGTATGGCAGAAACTTAGATTAGACCAACACCTCACACCCTATCCAAGATAAGATCAAAATGGATACAGGATTTAAACATAAAGGAGATCAAGGAATAGTTTATCTGTCAGATGTATTGAAAGGGAAGCAGTTTATGACCAAGGAAGAGATGGAAAACATTAAAAATAAACTAGACAATTTTGACTACATTAAATTAAAAAGCTTTTGCATAGACAAAACCACTATAACCAAGATCAAAAGAAATTTGGAAACAAATTTTTCAACTAGTATTTTTTTTTAGGTTTTTGCAAGGCAAATGGTGTTAAGTGGCTTGCCCAAGGCCACACAGCTAGGTAATTATTAAGTGTCTGAGACTGAGACTGGATTTGAACACAGGTACTCCTGACTCCAAGGCTGGTGCTTTATCCACTGCACCACCTAGCCACCCTTCAACTAGTATTTCTGACAAAGGACTCACTTTTAAAATATACAGAGAAGTGAAGAGAATTTTTAAAAAGACAAGCCATTTCCCAACTGACAAATGGTCAAAGGATATGCAAAGGCAATTTACAGATGAGCAAATCAAAGCCATCCATAGTCATATGAAAAATTGCTCCAAATCACTACTTATTAGAGAAATACAAATTAAAGCATCTCTGAGGTACCACTTCATAGCTCTCAGACTGACCAATGACCAGAAAGGACAATGATCAATGTTGGAAGGGATGTGGGAAATCTGGGCACTAATACGTTATTGGTGGAGCTGTGAACTCATCTAACCTTTCTGGAGAGAAATTTGTAATTATGCCCAAAGGGCAATAAAAATGTGCATACCCTTTGATCCAGCAAAACCACTACTGGGTTTATACCCTGAAGAGATGATGAAAAAAGGGTTAAAAACATAATTTGTACAAAAATATTCATAGCAGCCCTGTCTGTGGTGCAAAGAATTGGAAATTAAGTGAATGTCCTTCAATTGGGGAATAGCTTAACAAATTGTGGAATATGTATGTGATGGAACACTATTGTGCTATTAGAAACCAGGAAGGATGGGAATCTAGGGAAGCCTGGAAGGATTTGCATGAACTGATGCTGAGCAAGGTGAGCAGAATCAGAAGAACATTGTACACCTTAACAGCAACATGGGGGTGATGGTCAACCTTAATGGACTTACTCATTCCATTCCATCAGTGCAACAACTGGGCACAATTTTGGTGTATCTGCAATGGAGAATATCATCTGTATCCAGAGAAAGAATTGGGGAGTTTGAACAAAGACCAAAAACTATTGCCTTTATTTAAAAAAAAAATGTTATCCTTTTATGTAATTTTGCTATCTATGTTTCTTCCTTAAGAATTTGATTTCTCGGGGCGGCTAGGTGGCATACCGGATAAAGCACTGGCCCTGAAGTCAAATCCGGTCTCAGACACTTAATAATTACTTAGCTGTGTGGCCTTGGGCAAGCCACTTAAGCCCATTGCCTAGCAAAAAAAAAAAAAAAAAAGAATTTGATTTTTCTCTCATCACATTCAATTTAGATCAATGTATACCAGGAAAACAATGTAAAGACTAACAGAATGCCTTCTGGGGGGGCGGGAGCAAGATTAGGGGAAAAACTGAAAAATTCAAAATAAATAAAAGCTTAAAAAACACATTATATGAATCCCTACACTCCAAATCACAAGTAAGTTTAAAGCAAATTAAAATAACTCTGAGGTTTTACCTTACACCCAGCAAACTGACAATGATGAAGAAAGACAGAACTAATACATTTGGAGGGACTGTAGAGGAAGACACAAGTACAATAGTGCATTATTGGTAGAGTTTAATAAGTAACTAAGATAGATACCCTCTAAACCAGAGGTTATACTGCTATGAATAAAATGCAGGGAGGTAACTGAGGATCCGTATACTCCAAAATATTTACAGAAGCGTATTTTATGGTAGCCAAGAAGTGGAAACAAGTGCCAAGCAACTAGAGGAAATCACAAAATAAACTGTGTAATGTGAATATAATGTAAAATATACTACAGGACATAATGATCATGAAAGATACAAAGAAGTATGGAAAGATATATAAGAACTAATGTAAAGTGACAATATAAACAATGAGTATAATTCAGTAAATGGAAAAAACCCTAAAAGATAACTAAAACTTAATGTGAAATTATAAATACCAAGCTTGGTACCAAAGAAGAGATATGAACATATAATCTCCTTCTGATCCTTTATAAAGAGGGAACGAGTTCAAAGGTATGAAGCATTATACATATTTATACATTTTTTTATTTTTCAGTTTTTCAAATATTATTTTCTTTAATTAGTAAATTTTTTACTAGATGCTGCCAGCAAGACTTCCTTTTAGGCACTCTCTCTTTCCTGATTTTTATTACCCTACTCTCTTCTAACTCTGCACCCTGACTAATCACTCTTTTATAATCTCCTTTACAATATCATCTTCTTTGTCCTGCTTCTTTTAACAGTGTATCCCAAAGCTCTGTCCTATGTCTTCTTGTTTCTTGGTGTTCTCATTAGTTCCCATGAGTTCAATTAGCTTTCTGCAGATGAATTCCAAATATATAGATCCCAGATTGCACATTATTTGCACATTATCAAAAGTATCCTGTATATCTCTATCTGTATGTCCAAAACAGAACTCATCAGCTTTTTAAAAACAAACCATCTTTCTTCCTCACTTATACATTTCTGTTGAAAAGATCCCTGTCTTTCTAGGTCTCGAATCTATCAACTGAAGCACTTATTAAGTACCTATTGCATGCCAGACACTGTCCTATTAGGGATAAGAATCTCCAAAATGAAAAAACTTTCAACTCTCAAAGAACTTCCATTCTATTCTTAAGTCTTCATTAGACTTTACTCTTCTATTACCAATCACTTGTAAAGCTTTGTTAATTATACCTCCAAAGCCTATCTCACATCTATTCTCTTTTCTCCACTCAGGCATCTAGTAATCAAGTTCAAGTCTTTAATCAGTTTTCATCTGGACTATTGTAGTAGCTTTTTAATGATCTATCTCTAGTCCCTCCCATCTTCAACTCATGATCTATATTCAAAATGCTTCAATAGTGTCCCTACTATGTCTAAGAAGTATTTCATTAATTCTTGTTAGTATCACTGAAAGGCATAGTTTATGTTTTTATGGAAGTTAGGATCTAACAGATGAATCAATACATACAAAATAGGAGATAAAGAGCAGGAAAGAACTTTTCTAAAAAAAAAGTCACATTATATGATTTTTTTGTCATTCTGGCAATATCTTAAGTTATGTCAAAGGGTAAAATTTCCAAAAAAATTCCCAAAGAAAAATTAAATTTTAATCCATTAATTTGTAGATTACTTAACATTAACATATAAAAGCATGTTATTTTGGTTACATTGGCTATTTTGTATGCTTTCTAAACACTAGGTGTCGCTGTAGGTTAGGCTCATGGTTTGATTCAGTCTTTTGAAAAGGCTTAGGTTGTTGCCATTCTGTTTTGAGAATAGAGTTGTAAATTATATGAGAGATTTGAGATTATACCCTCAGAGAAAGTCTTTAACAATGTACTGGGGTATCACAGTCCTTTGATAGAAAAGGTTTTTCTCTGCTGTGTGGCTTCCAAAACTGCCCTTGTGCCACAGATGTACATAGTAATATACAGGAGAAGGTTAATCACAAGTGTTTATTGAGAATTAAGATTAAATCCTTCAGAAGTAGTGTTTAACAGAACACAATTATTAAATTAGAAATGGGTATTAGCTGCACTTAGGTGAAGTAAAACAATAAAAGGAGAAAGGGCCCCCTTACTTATAGCACATCCCTTATAACTAATTTATCCTCAGCACTCCAGTCACTAAAGCAAATGCTTGTTTCAAACATATAGACAGATAGATAGAAAGACTGAGGGATAGAGATATAGACATATAAATATATGCACATATACAAATAAAAATGTATACATGAAGTGTGTCTATGTATGCGTGTGTGTGTGTGTGTGTGTGTGTGTGTGTGTGTGTGTGTGTGTGTGTGTAAAATGTACCTTATTGCTTATACATTTAGTTTTCTTTTCTATAGTCTTCTCCAATTATGGATTGGCAGGAGGAGGAATTTCTAACACTGCTGTTGGGAAATAATTAAGCCTCATGGCTGGGAGAAGGAACATAATCACATCCCTTTTGGCATGTCCTCTCTCCATTTTTTTTCATGGGCTCTCTTCCTAGACAGGAGATAATAAAAAAACTCTACAAATCCCAGAAGTCTATTCAGGTCCATTCTTGGTTTCCTGCCCCTTTCCTTCAGGAGACATAAATACATCATGTTTATATTCTGATTAAGTTTAAACTCTTGTATACTCATACACACATAACACACACACACACACACACACACACACACAACTTGATTCTCTAATGGAATGTAAGTTCTTGGAAGACAAGATTTCATATTTTTTCCTTTGTGTCATTTGCCATAAAATGTCAAGAAGAGGCTTAATAAATGCTTATTGAGTGACTAATGAAATATCATAGAAGTAGAAAATAAGGTATAAATAATTTCAAAAATATTAGGAGTGAGAAAATATTATAGAAATAAATAATAAGGCATAAAACTCCAAAAATTATTTGGCTTTTTCTACCTATTTTCATCTTCTATCCATCAAGTTTCTCAGCCATTTCAATATTACCTATAGATGGAGAATGTGTATCATAAAAGGTTCATTTAACTCTGTTTTACAGAAGAAAGTCCATCATTCTTCTAAATTTCCCTATTTCTATCAAGGGCAAGTTTTCAAACTTGTCATTCTTCCTCACCTCACACATTCACTCTGTTATTAAATCTTATTGATTCTGCATCTCTATTTCTCACATTGATCTACACCCACATCATAATAATTCTATTTCAGTCTTTATGACATCTGACCTGTAATATTTCAATAATCTATTATTTGTAGACCGATCTCCCAAATGAACAATGAAACAAAAATTTTAAGTAAAATTTTAGCAAAGAAGTTGCAAGTTATTACTAGGATAATACACTATGATAACGTAAGATTTATAGCAAGTAGGAAGGGATGGCTTAATATTTGGAAAACAATCGACATAATTGACCACATCAATGATAAAACTAACAGAAATCATATTTATCTTAATAGATGCTGAAACCACCTGTTCCTATTAAAAACACTAAAAAGATTATAGGAATAAATGGAGTTTTCATTAAAATAATAAACAATATCTAAAATCATCAACAAGCATTAATTATATTGTGATAAGCTAGGAGCATTTCCAATATGATCAAGAGTCAAATAACAATGCCCACTATCACCACTCCTATTCATTATAGTATTAGAAATGTTAGTTTTGGCAGTAAGAGAAGGAAAAGAAATTGAAGGAATTAGAATTGGCAATGAGGAAGCAAAAGATTCACTACTTTCAGAAGATATGATTTTATATATATATATATATATATAGAGAGAGAGAGAGAGAGAGAGAGAGAGAGAGCCTTAGAAAATCAACTAAAAACTACTTGAAACAATTAACAACTTCAGCAGAGTAGAATATAAAATAAACCCACATAAATCATCAGCATTTCATATTTGAACAATAAAGTCCAAGGGCAAGACATAGAAAGAGAAATTCCATTTAAAGTTACTGTAAACAACATAAAATACATGGGCATCTATCTCCCAAGACAAACCCAGAAACTATAATGAACAAAATTACAAAATTTTAACACAAATGAAGTCAGATCTAAACAATTGGAAAAACATCAATTGCTCATGGTTAGGGTGAGGTTAATATAATAAAAATGACAATTCTACCTAAATTAAAATATGTATTTAGTAGCATCCCAATAAAACTACCAAAAACCTAATTTTACAGAGCTGGAAAAAATAGTAACAAAATTCATCTGGAGAAACAAAAGGTCATGAATATCAACTGAATTGATGAAAAATGAGAAGGAAGGTGGTCTAGCTATACCAGATCTAAAACTATATTATAAACTGGCAATCATCAAAACTTCCTGGTACTGCTTAAGAAATAAAAGTAATGGATCAGTGGATTAGAATAGGTACAAAAATGAAAGAGTGGTAAATAACTATCATAATCTACTGTTTGACAAACCAAAAGACATTAACTTCGGGATAAGAACCCACTACTTGAAAAAAACTGCTGGGAAAACTGGTAAAGACTATGACAAAAAACTTGACCCTCATACATCTCATACCCTATACCAAAATAAGGTCAAAATGGGTGCAGGATTTTGACATAATAGCAATACCACAGACCAATTAAGGGTACAAGAAATACTCTGTCAGATCTATGGAGAAGAAATTTATGACCAAATAAGAAATAGGAACATTGGGGCATCTAGGTGGTGCAGTGGATAGAGCACCAGCCCTGGAGTCAGGAGTACCTGAGTTCAAATCCAACCTCAGACACTTAATAATTACCTAAGCTGTGTGGCCTTGGACAAGCCACTTAACCCCATCTGCCTGGCAAAAAAAACCTAAAATAAAGAAAGAAATAGGAACATTATAAATTGTAAAATGGATGATTTTGACTATATTAAATTAAAAGTTAAAGCATTAATTAAACCAGTGCAGTCAAAATTAAAAGGAAAACTGAAAAGCTGGGAAACAATTTTCACAGCTAGGGGTTCTGATAAAGGTCTCATTTCTAAAATATATAGAGAAATGAATCAAATTTATAAGTCATTCCCCAATTCATAAATGGTCAAAGGATATGAAGAAATTAAGGCTACATATAGTCACATGAAAAAATGCTCCTACTAATTATTGATTGGAGAAATGTAAATTAAAGCAAGTGTGCACCTATCAGATTGGCCAAATTGACAAAAAAAGGAAAATGATAAATGCTGGAGAAGATGTGGAAAAATTGAGACATTAATGCATTGCTGGTGGAATTGTGAACTGATCCAGTCCTGGAGAGCAATCTGTAACTATCTCCAAAGAGCAATAAAACTGATCATACCCTTTGATCCAACAATACCAATATTAGACCTATATCTGAAAGAAATCATAAAAAATGGGAAGAATCTCACATGTTCAAAAATATTTATAGCAGCTCTCTTTGTAGTGGCAAAGAATTGGAAATATAGAGGATGCCCATCAAGTGGGGATGACTGAACAAGTTATGGTATATGAGTGTTAGAGATTACTATTGTTCTATAAGAAATAATGAATGGGGCAGCTAGGTGGTATAGTAAATAGAGCACTGGCCCTGGAGTCAGGAGGACCTGAGTTCAAATCCAGCCTCAGACCCTTAATTACCTAGCTGTGTAACCTTAACCCTATTGCCTTGCAAAACCTTAAAAAAAAGGAAAAAAAAGAAATCATGAATGGTCAGACTTTAGAGAAACAGGGAAAGAATTATATGAACTGATGCTAAGCGAATGGACCAGAACTAAGAGAACATTGTACATATTAACAAACATTGTAAAATGATCAATTATATGATGGATGGAGCTCCTCTCAGCTGTTCAGAGATTAAGGACAATCTTGAGAGACCTGCTATGGATAATGTCATCCTTATCCAAAAGGAAAAAACCAGGGAGTATGAATGCATATTATGTTCACTTTTAAAACTTTTTTGTTTTTCCTTCCTTCCTCATGTTTTTTTTTTTTACTTTACCCTTACTTCTAATTCCTCTTTCACAAGATAACTAACATGTAAATATGTTTAAACACACAAATGTACATGTACAACTTTTACCAAACCGTTGGCCATTGAGGGGATAAGGAAGAGAAGAGTAGGTGGCAGAAAAATGTGGAACTCATAAATTTGCAAATGTATGAATGTTGAAAAACTACCATTGCATGGAAATGTAAAAATAAAGTAAAATTTCAATTTAAAAAAAATCTATTGATTTCCTGACCTCAAGTCTCTTACTTCATCAATCTAGCCTTCCCACAGATGCCAAAATGATTTTCCTCAAGCTAAATTTTAAAGCCTTTCATCAGCTAATTCCAACAGAACTATTCAGCAGCCAAAATGGTCTACTTAACTGTTACTCACACATGATATTCCATGTCCTGTCTTTGTGCTTTTGAATAAGCTGCTTGTTATGTCCAGAAACAACTTTCTCTTCATCCTAGCTTCTAGTGTTTTTTGTTTGCATGGGTTTTTTGGTTTTTGTTTTGTAGTTCATCTCATCACAGCTCCTTTTATGCTCCCACCCAAAATTAAACTGTTAATCTGGCATATATAGAAGGTGCTTAATATATGCATTGATTAAATTGCTTGATTTAAGAAACTGAAGCCTAGAATGTTCACCTGATTGCTCAGGGTCAAAAAAAGTAGCAAGGTTTGAATCTGAATCCAGACTCTAAGTTCTTATCCTAAATGCTCTCCATTTAACTGTTCTCTCTATTCCACTGTTCAAAATAAAGGAAGGATAATTATAGAACATGCGCAAGTTGTTTTCCTTTAATCCTAATTCATATGGTCTTTCTTATTCTAAGCAATGTGAACTTTCATTTAAGCATAAGCTGAAGACTCAGGCTGGGAATTCTGATAGTCCAGGGGTAATTCAACTCACAATGACTTTAGGGAAGTCATTAGCCTTGATAATCTCATGAGTAACAATTATAAAGAGCTTCAAAACATGAAAAAACATTATTTTACTAGCATAGATTGTCAATAATTAAACTGAGCAATTTAACTTGAAGATAATTCTTTAACTTGTTAATATAGAAGTTGAAATCAGAGTTTATAAGTATATATATATATATACTTAGTATATATATTAAGTATATATATATATATACTATGATGTGTATATATATATATACATATACACATCATAGTAACAGTTGACATTTCTATAGCACTTACTATGTATCAGGCACTTTAGCAACCATTTTATAATTGGTCATTTGATCTTCATAACAATCCTATCTCCTCTTTCCCATTTTACAGATGAAAAAACTAAGGCAAAGAGAGGTTAAGTGAGTTGCCCTAGGTCACAGAGAGAGTATTTGGAGTCTCATTTGAACTCACTCCTGACTCCCAGACCATTGCTTTATCTACTACACCATCTTGGGTTGTCAAAAAAGAAAATTATTGCCCTTTTACTCAATAGCTAAAGTAAACAAAATATTATTTCCCTTTCACATAGTCTCCTTTATATCAGCATCTCAAATTTACAAAGTCATTTAAAAATGTTTGAAAATTAATTATACAAATCTACAATGCCCTATTAGAGCAACTGATTCTCCTAATAAGCCTGTCAGGAATAAAATTCTATTTAGTCTTTTCATCCTATAACAAATTTTCACTCAGGTCAAGTGACATAAATTATTTGCAAAAGTACTATTGAGTACAGATCTTTAGTATTTTTAAAAATCTAGTAGGATTTTAAAGTAATAGAAAGCTTTCATCATTCTAAAACAAAAAATTTGGAAGTTAGAGGGGAAATAAATAAAAGTGAAAAGAAAATCTATATTCTTTTAAATATGAAGAAAAAATGATTAGATAATTTTTTCTTTAAAAGGAGAGGAAATTTAATTGCAAAAATGGACAAGATGAATATAAAATTAACAGCACGGAAATTAAGAAGATGATCAGAATTTACTAAACAAAATTATATGCCACCAAAATTTATAATTTAAAAGAATAGATTATCAATAAAAATAAAATATAAAATTTGTCAAAGTAAGAAAAAGACATTGCCATCTTATTGAAAAGAGGGAAAAAAAGCAGTAAAAGGAGGTGGAACCTTTTAGTTCAGATAAATTTAAAAAATATTCTATTAAAGGTTTAAATAGCAATTAATACCCAAGTTCTAAAGATATTCTCCATGACAGCCCAGACAGCACTTTACACCAAAATTTTTGAAGCAAACATGGTATTTAGATGCAGAAGATAAAAAAACAAAGAACTATTCAAAATATTACCAAGGAATAATTATAAAAAATTTAGTTTGTATTATCATATCCAAATTTTTTTTTAGGTTTTTGCAAAGCAAATGGGGTTAAGTGGCTTGCCCAAGGCCACACAGCTAGGCAATTATTAAGTGTCTGAGACCGGATTTGAACCCAGGTACTCCTGACTCCAAGGCCAGTGCTTTATCCACTACACCACTTAGGTGCCCCAAAATATTATTCTTTTAAAGTCAATGTTGGATGGACTATGTAAAGTTAAACACATAATGATACACTGTTGGTGGAGATATTGATTCAAATATTTTAGAAACAGTTTAGAATTTTATGACTTACCAGAATATTTAAACTTTTTAACCTACTGAGAAGTCAATAGGGGCATCTAAGTGTCACCAAGGATAGACTACACTGGCCCTGGAGTCAGGAGAATCTGAGTTCAAATCCAGCCTCAGAAATTTAATACTTACTTAGTTGTGTGACCATGGGCAAAACACTTAATACTAATGCCTTGCAAAAATAAAAAAAAAGAAGTCAATAGCAGGTCAGAAATATGTTAGATAAATATAAATATATACATGTACATAGGGCTATCTTATAACAAATAAACAGATTAAACAAAACTAATCCAAAAAGTGGCCATGTTCAACAATGTACGTTTCTGTATTTTGTATCTATCACCTTTCAAAAATTCTGGAGACATGACTGACTGTTGTTTTAATTAAAGTTCTTAAACCTATCCAATTTTTTTTACAATGTTATTCTTTCTATAAAATCTTTTCTTGTTTGCATCAATTCATACTATATAAGATTGTGTCTTTTTCACCATTTCTTATGACATATTAATATTACTTTATACTTATTTATACTTTATACTTAGCAGAAGTTTATTCAACAACTGCTTAAGAGGTACTCTAGGTTGGTGGCATCAAACTCAAATATAAGCAGGATCACTAATCCAATCCCTACATAATGATCCCTGCAAGATTAGCTTTTAAATATGTTGACTTAGCTTTTAAAATGTTATGTTTTATTTAATTTTAATTTTGTTAAATGTTATTCAATTATATTTTAACCTGGTTCAGCCCACTCAAGAGTGTTGGGCTGATCTGTCATCTTCTTAAATTCATTCTTTTCTTCTCCCTCCCCCTAGTTCTTGAAGGTCCTAGAATTCTGTGTTACTTGTGATTATTTCCTCCCAGTCATAATGCCCTGTAATAACCCTATTTGTTTCCTTATTAAGAATAATGTAGGTATCATATTTTGTGTTATGTTCAATCTCTACTGATCCATTTCAAGATAAGAGTAGGGGAAAAAAAAGATAGAGTAGGGGGTCATCTAATGCTCATTCTCTCCATCCCTTTTTCTTGCTTTGCATTTTCTTCTTGGGTACTCCAATTATGAGAAATACCCAAAACTCCTTTTTTTCCTCCTTCTATACTAGTATATTCCTTCTTTTACCCTCTTTCCCCTTTTCCAATCCTCAGAATCAAGTCACCTGTATGCTTTTCTTATATAAAACCTCTTTAATATCTTTTGAAGACCGATTCTAAAGAGACTCTGGATATCAGTATGTTAGCACTTCACATATTAGGTTCTGAAGAGACTCTTGATATTAGCATCTTAGCACTTCACATAAACATGTAACGCCTTCTAGATGCTCAAATAAACGTAATTTTCTAATTTAAATCTAAAAGACTTTGTGTTTATTTTTTCAAAGTTTTTGTTAAGCTTTGATCTTTTCATAAGAACTGTTTGGAAAGATCTTCCATTCTATTAAAATTTTCTATGTCCCCCAATGAATTATGCTCACCTTTGAAAGACAAATTGTTCTTGATTGTAAACCCCTCTCTTGTTTTTTAGAATCTTATTTTTCCTGAGATGTATTCTAGTTTTTAACGTAAGTAGCCTAGTCTGGTGTGATCCTGATTGTAATACCTTGCAATTTTAACTACTAGTGGTTTGGGGTAGGATTTCTTCTCTGATGTGGGAAATTTTATTTTGGTTGTGACAGTCCTGGGACTTTTCCTTTCCAATTATGATCAACAGATTGTGTACCAAAAATTAAAAAAAACATTTCCAATTCACCAATACATTTAAGTAACTGTTTGCCTTGCATATTCATGCACACACACACACACACATATAAATGAACATCTTTGAGTAATGATGTAAAGAGAAGGGAAACAGGAAATGTGACTGATTCAGCATGCTCTTTTTAAATGGGGGTAGGTAGAAGAGTTAGGGCATCAAGTTTAGGGAGAGGACTAAGAACTCTGAGGGGGCATGTTGGCATTGACTAGAATGAATGAACATTTATCCCCTTCATTTCTATACATAATTAATATCAACTCTATCAATAACTTTCATATTTAAATTTAATTTCTCATGCTAGAGCTAAGTTCACGTTTTGTCCTCAGCACAAAACAACTGGTGACACCCCAGTAACAACTAACTCTTCATTACATTAAAAAACTAACCATAACCCTTTCACAATGTTATCAAGATTTACTAGTTTCACTCCTGTTTTTCAAAAAGAGTAAAATGATTGTCTTGGTGAATAATGCTAACAAATCTTTTAGAAAAAAGAATCCTAGTGAAATCTAGGATTATTAAGCACTTACTATGGGCAAGGAAAGTTCTTCTATTCAAAAAACAAACAAGCAAAATCTACTCTTTCACTCAATTCTTACTAGACTATTATTCAAAGGCACAATATTCTCAGAGATGAAAGAAGAAACTTTTTTTATTCAGTTTTTCTACCCGAAGTTTTAAAAGTAGATCCTAACTGCTTTAAAAAGCCTAAATAACACATCCCAAAGTTCTCTCACAATAATGTAGTAGGACCATAAAGACTTTTTTAAAAAGCTGCACCTCTTTCTCATTTATAACCAATTAAGTCTACAGAAATTAGAACTGTAGAGTTCACTAGATCACATTAACTTTTTTTTTCCATCCATGCTTATAACACTATCTAGGCCTGAAACTTTAACCACATCAGTAACCATAGTATTGGTCAGGCTAAGCAGGTGTGAAATGTAAGGGTAATTGATTATTAAACTTTCCAACTTTTATCACTACATCTCTTCTATCATTACTGATTCCCTAATTTTCCTCCTATCAAATAGCTCAAAGAAAAAGACTTCAGCATTGCCACATAGCACTGAAAAATAATTCAGTAAACTAAATATTTAAAAAATGTCAGTGTCTGAACACTACACACAATGTTTATAAGTCATTTACACATGTAAGGCAAAAGAAACTCCATACTATTTTCTCCAAACAAATCTCTTATTTTTCAGAGAATATGCTAGCTCCATTAGAAAGTCTTAATTTTACTACATGAACTACTACTGACCTATATGCCTATTATAAGAAGTAGATGGAGATCTAGCCATCCCACTGTCAGCTCAGTTGATTTGGTCAGAGGATTATGGGGGTACAGATGATGGGGTATAAACACTGCTGCAAGGTATTACTACTAAGTTATCCTTTTAGGAAGCTGGCACACTTTTAGCTAATGGAATTAAAGGGACCTTGGTTATTGGAATAGCAAACTACACATGCTTCTGGGAGGCTTTAAATAGCTAAGCTCTGAATACTCCGGGCATTTGGAGAGTTGGGGATCAGTCTTAAGAGGGACAACAATCTGGAAAGAAATCAGCTCTTTATATTAAGGGGGTTTTTGAAGACTCCTGACTCTCTTGACCATCTTTAAACTTTCCAACTTTAATGTGGATAATCTCCAGGACTTAGGTATTTAAAGCATCCAGGGGCACAGTCAATTTGCCTTTGTTTTTTCCTAAAACCAGGTTCCCTTTAATTTCATCAGAGAAAGGTGTACAGGGTTTTTTTTTCTTGTTATCTCATTTATACTTCCTCAAATGGTATTATATCATATGATTAATTCACCTGGAGGAGCAAGGATAAAATAAAATCCCTTCTCTCTCCCTTAGATAACTTCCTCATTTATGCAGAGTGTTTATGATACTCATTTATACAAAGAACATGAATATCATCGATCATAATATACTAAGACAGATTTTTACATGAGATATTCAACAATGGATCACATTTCTCAACTGATTTAAAGATATAGAGGATATGAGATCTTATTGTGCCTGTTGTTAGAGTATGAAAAAATTTTTTGACTGCATAGAACAAAAGACCATCTTGAAGATGTTCTTCCATAAGGAGTTTCCATCAATACATCAAAATTGTTGAAAACGCTTGTTGAAAAGCCAGAATTTAAGAACATTTCTTGAAGTACTGGATTTTTTATTCAATTAGGCAAAGAAAACAGTGTTAAGATGAAAATTTTTATTTCCAACTAAAATTGAAATAAAATTTTTGCATTAATTGATGTACCTAATCTTTCTAGTGTTAAATATATAACAAATAAGTCCATTTGGTGACTCCCTCTCTAATGACAAGTATAATATAAGCAAAATATAAAACAGGAGATATATGTTACATAAAGATTTTAGCTAATGTGATGGAGGGAATCCAGTTTTGAGTTCAATTTAATGAAGACTCTCTTGTGGACAGAAATAGCTTTCATAAACTCCTCTTTGCTGATGACATTCCAGTTACATCAAGTCACTTAAATATTCTACTGATATCTTTTTAAGAAAAAGGAAGGCCTCTAGCACTTTAGGTGATCTCCTGTAGTGAACTTTTGGGACAGGAACTGTATGGGCTGGCGGGCAGTAATGGGTTGGTGGGCTGAATTGTTCAAGAGATGACAAATTCATTTGAGTATTTTGATTTTGTTCATATATCATACTATATTATAAAGTATGGATCATCAAAACTATTGGGTACTAGTTAAAAAATTAAAAAGGAGATAATTGGAAGAAACTGAGCTTATTAGCCAATATACAATAAATTACAACACAAATAATTAGGTTGGAGAGGAGGAGGTTTCTCTATTTAATAAGAACTGTGGGGAAAACTGGAAAGAAGTTTCACATAAATTAGGTTCTGACTAGCATTTTATAGTGCCTTCCAGAGTAGGTTCCAAAAAGATCCCTGAATCAAATATAAAAGGTCATATAAGATTTAAACAAATGAGAAGAAAGTACAATGAAACACTTTTTTACAACTATAGTTGTGGTAATAGTCTTAACTAAAAAGGAGTTAAAGGACATATAAAACATAAAAACAAATTCAAGTATATAAAATTTTAAGTTTATAAATGAAAAAGTGAAGAGAAACCAAATTGAAAAAAGCTCATTTTTAATAAGAAATTAAATTTTAATAAAATCAAGAAAAAGAAATATAAGAAACTGAACTGCTATTCCATACATGTAAAATTTGAACGTACTTGTGTCCTCTTATAACTTCTACTGCCTTATTAATGCTTGTTTTCATCTCCATATTTTAATGTTTTATTCATAATTGGGGGGGTATCTGCATCACTACCACTAACTCAATACCCCCATTAAACAAAAAGCCTCTATCATTAACAGATATGTAAAATCAAACAAATACAAATCAACATATTGGCTATGTCTGAAAAACCCAGTCTCATTCTATAATTGTAGTTTCTTAATTTTTTGGTGAGAGATAGGCTTCAAAATCAATCTTCTGAAATCAGGAATAGTCATTGCTTGTATCAGGATTCTGAAGTTTTTCAAAGTTGTTTTCTTTAATATTACTGTGTCATTATGTTAACTGTTCTGGTTCTGTTTGATTCCCTTTCCTCAGTTCATATAGGCTGTGAATTGTTTCAACCATTCAGGAAAGCAACTAACAATTATCCAAGAAAAATTACTAGCTATTCAGTATCTTTCTGAAACCATCAACAAGCATTATATTCAATGGGGAGAGGTTAGAGGCATTTGCAATAAGATCAGGGGTGAAACAAAGATGACCATTATCACCACAACTATTGATAGCATATTAGAAATGTTAACTTCAGCAATCAGAGAAGAAAAAGAAATTGAAGGAATTAGTATTGGGAAGGAAGAAACAAAAATCTCACTCTGCTTTGCAGATGACATGATGGTATACCTAGAGAATCCCAAGAAATCATCCAAAAAAACTACTGGAAACAATTAGCAATTTTAGCAAAGTTGCAGGATATGAAATAAACCCTCACAAATCCTCAACTTTTCTATATATGACTAGCAAGATACAACAATAAGAGCTAGAAAGAGAAATCCCATTCAAAGTAACCTCAGACAATATAAAATACCTGGGAGTTTATTTGCCAAGGCAGACTCAGAACTTTTTGAAAACAATTACAAAACACTGCTCACACAAATAAAATCAGATTTAAATAACTGGGCTAACATCAACTGCTCATGGATAGGTAGAGCTAATATAATAAAAATGACAGTTCTACCAAAACTAAACTACCTGTTTAGTGCCCTACCAATCAAAATTTCAAAAAAACTACTTTACTGAGTTAGAAAAAGTTGTAAGTAAATTCATATGGAGAAATAAAAAGTCAAGAATTTTCAGGGATTTAATGAAAAACAGCACAAAAGAAGGGGGCTTAGCCCTACCTGATCTAATTATATTATAAAACATCAGTCATCAAAACTGTCTGATATTGGCTAAGAGATAGAGTGGTGTAGACCAGTGGAATCGACTAGGTGCAATAGCAGGAAACAATTATAGTTGTTTGATAAACCAAAGAGTCCAGCTATTGTAATAAAAACTCTCTCTTTGATAAAAACTGCTGGAAAAATTCAAAGTTAGTATGGAAGAAACTTAGATTAGACCAACACCTCACACCCTATACCAAGATAAGATCCAAATGGATACAGGATTTAGACATAAAACAAATACTAGAAGCAAACTAGAAGATCAAGTACTGGTTTACTAGTCAGATCTATGGAAAGGGGAGAAGTTTATGACTAAGGAATGATTTTGAATACATTAAATTAAAAAACTTTTGCACAGACAAAACCACTGTAACCAAGATCAAAAGAAATGTAGTAAACTGGGAAACAATCTTTACAACTAATGTTTCTGACAAAGGACTCATTTCTAAAATATACAGAGAACTGAGTCACATGTTTAAAAAAAAGCCATTCCCCAATTGACAAATGGTCAAAAGATATGCAAAGGCAATTTACAGATGAGGAGATCAAAGCAATCCATAGTCATATAAAAAACTGCTCTAAATCATTACTTATTAGAGAAATTAAAGTTTCTCACCTGACACCTCTTAGACTGGCCAATATGAGCAGAAAGGATATAATGATCATTGTTGGAAGGGTTGTGGGAAATCTGGGACACTATTACATTGTTGGTGGAGCTGTGAACTCATCCAAACTTTCTGGAGAGAAATTTGGAACTATGCCCAAAGGGCAACAAAAATATGCATACCCTTTGATCCAGCAAAACCACTACTGGGTTTATACCCCTGAAGAGATGATGAAAAAGGGTAAAAACATCACTTGTACAAAAATATCCACAGCAGCCCTGTTTGTGGTGGCAAAGAATTGGAAAATTAAGTAAAATGTCCTTCAATTGGGGAATGGCTTAGCAAACTGCAGTATATATGTATGTCATGGAACACTAGTTATTCTATTAAAAACCAGGAGGGATGGGAATTCAGGGAAGCCTGGAGGGATCTGCATGAACTGATGCTGAGTGAGATGAGCAGAACCAGAGAGGGGCAGAGTTAAGATGGAGACAAGAAAGCAACCTCTCTTAAAAGCCTCTCTCATAAAACTTCAAAACTAAGGACTCTAACTAAACTTTCGAGAGACAGAACCCACAGAAGGACCCATTGAGGTAGTTCTACTACTCAAGGTAACCTGGAAAAGAGCAGAAAGGCTCTGCTCCCTGGGATTGGAGGGGCGGCCTGCCAGAGGGGCTGGCCCAGCAGTGGGGTGGCCTGCCAGAGTGAAAGAACTTCAGCCTCGGGAGAGCCTCCTGAGCTACGCCCCAGGGAGCACTAGGCACAAATTGGGGGAAAGGGGGGAGTGGGGGACCTCTGCCAGAGTGAGCACGTGGAGCCCAGCCCTCAGGGCACACAGCAGGTAGCATGGCCACTGCATTCCAGATCCAGGAACAGAAGTAGGCAGGCAGAGCCAGTAAGCAGGAGGAGCTATTGAACCTAGGGAGGGGAGTGAAGAGAGACTGCCTAGCTCTGTTCTCTGCCCCTGGAACAGGACTCTGGGGCTCTGACCACATTCAGATTCTGATCACAGTCTAGGCCCCCCCATAGAACAGCAGGGCCCCCCCCTCACCTCAGCCCCGTGGCAGAGGGGGGCACATATGGTCATTCACAGACCAGGAGGGAGGACAGAGCCTCACACTCTGAGACCCTTGTGGGAGTGTCCCAAAAGTCAGGAAGCACCCCCAAACCAGGCTCAGGCTGGGAAAATGAGCAAGCAGAGAAATAAGAGGAAGACCATTGAGAAATATTTTGCATATGAGCCCAAGAAGGATCAAAATACTCAGTCTGAAGCTCCTGCATCAAAAGACTCCAAGAAAAATAGAAATTGGGCTCAAGCCCAATTTCAGAGGTCAAAAAAGATGTTGAAAATCAAATGAGGGAGTTAGAAGAAAAACTGGGAAAAGAAAGGAGATGCAGGAAAAACATGAAAATGAAGTCAGCAGCCTAGTCAAGGAAATCCAAAAAAATGCTGAAGAAAACAGCATGCTAAAAACCAGCTTAGGTCAAATGGATAAAACAGTTCAAAAAGTTACTGAGGAGAAGAGTGCTTTAAAAAGCAAAATTGGCCAGATGGGAAAAGAGATAAGAAAACTCTCTGAGGAGAACAAAATGCTTCAGACAAAGAATGGAACTCAGGGAGTTTACGAGAAACCAGGATTCATTACTTCAAAACCAAAAAAATGAAAAATTAGAAGAAAATGTGAAACATCTCATTGAAAAAAACGACTGATATGGAAAACAGACTTAGAAAAGATAATTTAAAAATTATTGGAATACCTGAAAGTCATGATCAGGATAAGAGCCTTGACATCATTTTTAAAGAATTATTACAGGATAATTGCCCTGATATTCTAGAAACAGAGGGCAAAATAGAAATGGAGAGAATCCACCAATCCCCCCGAGAAACAGATCCCAAAAAACCAACCCCTAGGAATATTATAGCCAAGTTCCAGAACTCCCAAATCAAAAAGAAATTATTACAAGCAGCCAGAAGGACACAGTTCAAATATTGTGGAGCTGCAGTCAGGATCACACAGGACTTAGGAGCAACTACATTGGAAGCTCGTAGGGCTTGGAATATAATATACCAGAAGGCAAAAGAGCTTGGAATGCAACCAAGAATCAACTACTCAGCAAGGCTGAATGACCTCTTCCAGGGAAAAAGATGGACTTTCAATGAACCAGGGGAATTTCAAATGTTCCTTTTGGAATGGCCAGAGCTGAACAGAAGGTTGGATCTTCAGATACAGGACTCAGGTGAAGCATGGAGATTGGAGGAGAGGGGGGAAATATGAGGGACTTAATGAGGATGAACTGCATGTATAGAAAAATGATACTGATAATATTCATATGAACCTTCTCAGTTAATAGAGCAGGTAGAGGGAGCTTTTATAGTTGAAGCACAGGAGAAAGGCGAATTTGAAGATAAATTATGGTGTAAAAATGAAGTCAATAGAAAAAAAGAGAAATATAATGGGAGAAAGAAAAAGGAGAGGGGGGAATAGGCCAAGATATCTCATATAATAAGTTTTTTCTTTATTACAATGAGCTATTGCAATGATATGGAAGGGGGGAAGGCAAGGGGGAATGAGGGAATCTTCGCTCTCATCAGAGGTGGCTAGGAGAGGAAACAGCATATATACTCAATGGGGTATAGGCATCTGGCGTAAGAAGAAAAGGGGGGACAGGGGGAAGGGGGGGATGTGAGTGATGGAGGAGAGGATGGACCATGGGGGCAGAGTGGTCAGATATAACACATTTTCCTTTTTACTTCTTGCAAGGGACTGGGGTTGGATGGCCTGTCCAGGACCATAGGGCCAGGTGGATGCTGGGCCTAAGGGGTGGTAGAGGGGCTCGG